>NW_027342171.1:5970-19687 GCF_012295235.1 Primulina huaijiensis
GCGCATATACGCGCCTTATCTCGCGCATATGCGCGAGACCTTCGTCTCGGCACATTTTAAAATCGACTGTCCCGCGCATATGCGCGCCTTATCTCGCGCACATGCGCGAGGTCTTCGCATCAGGACTTCTTGGAACAGCACAGCTCGCGCATATTCGCGCCCACCAGCCGCGCATATGCGCGAGACCTTCTGTCCTCGCACATATTCACAACTCAACAATTCCAATCCAATCTCGACGTGCTCTGTCTATAAACATATCAATCAATCAAATACTCATATCAGATTAACAGGATAAAATCTCGGGCATTACATTTCTCCACCTCTAAGATATGATTTCGTCCCCGAAATCTCAGGCAATCAATCAAAGCTTGTAAAGGAAGCAATATACTCAATAGCTAAATAAATACTCACGTCATGAAAATAACTCTGGATATTTCTGTCTCATCTCTGATTCTGTCTCCCAGGTCGCTTTTTCAGTGCCATGACGACTCCATTGGACTTTCACCAGCGGAATAGTCTTCGTTCTGAGCTGTTTGTCTTTCCAATCAAGAATCTGAATTGGCTGTTCAATATAACTCAAAATGTCGTCAAGCTCGGCTTCAAAAGGCTGAATGACATGAGAAGCATCAGGCATATATTTACGCAGCATCGATACATGGAAGACATCATGTATCCCAGATAGAGAAGGAGGAAGAGCAAGTCGATATGCACGATCGCCAATCTTTTCCAGAATTTCGTACGGACCGATGTATCTAGGAGACAATTTACCGTGTTTACCAAATCTGACAACACCTCTGAAAGGAGAGATCTTCAGGAATACTCTGTCTCCCTGTTCAAACACTACTGGTGGACGATGTACATTCGCATACTTGACTTGTCTATCCTGAGCTGTCTTCATTCTTTTCTGGATCAGTCTTACTTTATCACTCATCTCTCGGATCATATTAGGCCCAAGCTCTGGTACTTCTGAGATGTCATCCCAATACAGCAGAGATCTGCACTTCTTTCCATATAAAGCCTCAAACGGTGCCATCTCGATGCTCGTCTGATAGCTGTTGTACGTTAATTCACAAAGAGTGAGTGAATCTTGCCAATTAGTGCCAAAATCTAGCACTACAGCCCTTAGCATATCCTCTAAGGTCTGTATAGTCCGCTCTGACTGACCGTCTGTCTGGGGCTGGTATGTAGTACTCAGATGCAATGTCGTACCTAAAGCTTGCTGTAGACTGTGCCAAAAGTGTGAAGTGAATCGTGGATCACGATCTGATACTATCGACTTCGGCACACCATGCAATCTGACTATCTCTCTGACATATATCTCTGCCATCTGATCATATCGATACGTCATTTTGTATGGAATAAAACATGCTGATTTGGTCAATATGTCTATCACAACCCAAATCGCATCACAACCCCGGGATGATCGTGGTAACTTCGTAACAAAGTCCATGGAAATGTGATCTCATTTCCATTCAGGAATAGATAAACTCTGACGTAAACCTCCGGGTTTCTTTCTCTCGGCCTTCACCTGATGGCAATTCAAACACTTAGATACAAATTCTGCAATATCTTATTTCATCTGTTTCCACCAAAACTGTATCTTTAGATCGTTGTACATCTTTCTGCCACCAGGATGAATACTGAACCGACTACAGTGCGCTTCTGGTACTATCTGGTGTTTAAAATCTGACATATCTGGCACGACAAGCCGATTATTCACATATAAACCTGATCATGTACCTGATACTCTGAATGATGTCCGGATCTGACCATCTCAATCGACTTCTGAACATTCTGATCATTTTTCTGTGCTTCTTTAATGCGAATAATCAATTCTGGTTCCATTTGTATCGTAGCAAGTCACAATGGCCTACTATCTGTGTCAAATGCTATTCAAGACAAACAACAATCTTCAATTAAATTCGAAACACCTATCGTCGATAAGGATAGAGCACATACCTTCCGACTCGAGGCATCCGCTACTGCATTAGAATTCCCTGGATAGTATTTGATTTCACAATCGAAATCCTTCAATAAATCGAGCCATCTACGCTGTCTCATGTTGATACGAATCCTCGTACGTAAGAATAGCAAACACGATTATTTTAGAACCGCGCCCTCAATTCAATAACGAACAAGGAATCAATGTTGTCACGATCTTTTGAATCAAGTATGGTGTTGTGATATTCACCTCTAAGTTATAAAAACTTAGCAACAAATAATCACGATTAAAACAATTGATAAACAGACGAACCTTCAAAGAACGTGTCCTTGACAACCCGTATGAAATCAATCGACAAACGCCACCAGAACGAGTCTTGATAAGTTTGATTTTTAATGCACACAAAGCAAAGCCTTGCAAAAGTTGAGAGAAAAACTTTAAAACTTTTATAAAATATCAATAATGATCTGAATAATGTGTTGATTTTCGTCCATATCATGTTTTAATATCAAAAAGATAACATGTAGAACCCGAAAATCAGGTTACGTATAAGCCATGCATAATCGCTACTATTTAAATTAAAATTAAATTTTTTTATATGAAGTGTTAATTCATTTTTATATAATTTTAAGTCATGATTATTAATTCAATTTTTTTATAATTTTAAAACATGATGAATTATTTTAAAAGTAGATGTTTAGCTTTGTCTTTTCAGGATAAATACGCGAGGCCGGATCGGAGTTTGGAGATTAGAGATAAGATTAATAATAAGAAAATATTCCTAAATTTAATTTAAGAAGGAATAATTTAATTTAAAGAAATAGAATGTTTTGGGATTTATTTAAATTAATTAGAGCTAAGTTATTAAATAAAGCTCTTTAGGTTAATATTTAATTAAAGCTTAAATAAGAGTATGTAAACAAAGGGGGTTGAACTAATATAGGTCAAATTATTCAGGAACTTTAAACATTTAAATTTGAAGTCATGTATGCCATGCAAGATTCTAAACTAAATTAATTTGTTAATACATTAAAATATATATAATGGAGGTTTAAAATTTTAAACAATTAAAATGCAATATTTAAACCATATCATACCATGCAAAAATTAAGAAGAAATCGGTCAACACATTAAACAAATTCAAATGTGTAGCAAACCCCATTCAAATCATCACTAAATGATTTTTATAGTGCATTCATTTCCTACTTTTAAATTCCATAGTAACGGGTAATACATGCACCATAATTCTCTTCAAAGCTCCTCAACCCTTTAAGCTAGCAAACAAACGTGAACAACAGCAAGAATGAGAGAAAAAAAAAATTTCGGCAGCAAGGAGAGAAGAAGAAACAATTCAAATTCCTTCAACTCCTTCACTTGTAACTCCCAATTTAATGTATATTATGGACCCTTTAACACCACTATTAACATTCCTCTTCCTTACCTACATATCCTACACTCATATGCTCAAAATATCAGAAGTAATAAGCTGTTAAAAATCGTGAAAAACAGCATCAAATCAGTAGGAGAACAAGAAGAGAAATTCAACTCCGTTCCGTCGCGTCGTATTGTCGTTTTGATTTGTTTTTGTCAAAACAAATTCCAGGCATGTATATGTTGTTTCTTTGCTCTTCAATCAAGTCCTATAAATATTTTTAAACATTATATGTTCTGGATTTATGAGGTAAAAACGAAATCTTGACAGCAACTACACAAAATTTCCTGCACAAAATTTTTCGACTTCCTCTTTGTGTCTCACGGTTTGGCTTGTGTGTGGTTCAGGAGGTTGGCTCGTTTTCCATGCACCAAAGGCTGCTGCTAGGCATGATTTAGAGAATGTTAGGGTGTTATTGGTTAATTGGTTTGAGTCCCAACATTTCAAATAAAAGCATGACAGCAACTATTTCCACAAGCTACAGATTTGGTTCACGTTTTTTTTGTCATTGGGTGTTTAAGGTGTGTGTTCGAATCTTGGCTGTCCTAGGGGCTGTAGCCATGGTTAGAACCCTCCCTTCATATGTCTAGAATGTGACCAAATCAGTCTTTACAAGCTTGGTTCAAGGATCCATCAGATTTTTACATCAACAATGTAAGAGTCACTCGATTTTCATCTTTTCAGTTTCTGTGTGAATGTGGTTTCGGTTTTGGAGTGTTTTTTGGATTATTGTTGGCTTCTAGCCCATAGCCATGGTTAATACAACTCTCCATCATGTCTAGATCAAGCCATGGTCGATAAAATGGGCCTTGGAACGAGACAAGACAGTAAAATAGTGCAATACAAAACTTTACACAGCAAGTGGTGCTCACGGTTGCTATGTTGTGATTGTCCTAGGTGTTTGCTTGGGTTGTGGTTGGCTTTTAGCCCTTACCCATGGTCCAAGCCATGCCTTAGGATGTTGGTAAGAGTCTTTGGGCGGTGGTTCAAGCCATTGGTCATTAAATTTCAGAGTTTACACCACAAACACACAAGTTGCTATTGTTGTAATTTGACAGCAACTTGCAGTTCGGTTTTGGTGCTTGTGTGAGTTATTGGTTAGCTTTTAGCCCATGGTCTTGGACTGGACAGCACCTTAATGAGTTAATAAAGCCATATTTTTGGCCGTTCGTGATTTGATTGAGTTTAGAGGTCGTACGAGAATTTACGGTGAAAGGTGCCAAAATGACTCTCGAATGAGTGTTTTATGTTTTTGGATTCCTTTCACCCATTTTCGTGTTTTACAGTTATTATGCATATTTTTCAGTATGTTTGGGGTATTTTTAATCATGGTTAAATGTCGGTTTAATGTTGGTTATGTTTGGTACTAAGCCATGATTGAAAAATTAGGTTGTTGGTCCTAATCGTCTCGTTTTGATTCGGTTGTCAAGTTTAAACCAAGATAATATTATTTGCATGTATCACATATTAAAAGTAAGTCGCAGCAAGCCTGGGAGCAATCCAACTCATCCGATAAAAATAAGGTTATAATTATATTACATGCATAAAAATATAAAATGTTTATTTTTGATATATATGCTATATGTCTTGTGGCCACCCTATGCTTATGGGTTTGGGAGTCGGTAGGCGCAACCGAGGACCTCTCCACTCTGTGACTTACGACCGGTTTATGATTATGTATGGGTACGTACATCCAGTCCAAGGGCTGTGATTGATCTCTGCAGCCCAGTATACTGTGGTTTAGTCTGATCAAGCGCTCACGTTACGTTATGGGCCACTTGCTTAGAAAGATTATCTCTACCAGGAAATTATGATATGATATGACAGAGCTCTATTGAGCAAAGCTTTTACGTATGATTTTCAGATATGCACGTAGATATAATTATTCATGATACGATTTTCACTGTACGCTGTACGATACTTCATTTTTACGTTGCATACGATTTTATGATATATTTACTTGTTAATCACGATATATTCATGTTGAGTCTTTAGTCTCACTAAACTTGATTGTTGTAGGTATTGATGAGGTCGAGACCGCGGACGGAGACCAATGAGCGATCTTGGGACAGCAGTAGTAAACCCGAGGACCCATGATTTAGTTTATGCAAAGTATCATTCAAACTCGATTTTAACATGTTGGATTATTTTTAAATTGTTGTTTGAATTACAATGTTGACTTCCGCTGTTATTTTAAAGTTAAAATTATTTACATGTTTATTTTATAAATTGGGCAAGTTATTTATTTATTTAGAAAAATTTTAATAATTCCGCAAAATTATGAATACGAAATACGGGCCTTCACATAACAATATCTAGTTTCTCAAAAAAATAAAACTCTAAAGAAGGAATAAAATCTCGCAAAACCGCAAAGTACACGGACCCCGTGTAGACGTCCGGAGCTAGGTCCGTGTAGGCACTGTGAGGTACACGGACCCCGTGTGCAGGTCCGTGCTCGGGTTCGTGTACACTCTGGATTTCTTCATTCTCGGCTGTAATGACACGGACCCCATGTACAGGTCCGTGCTCAGGTCCGTGTAGGCTCTGGACTTCTTGAATAATGTTCCTTTGGTTCTCGAACTCACTCCCATGCATCACGAACCCTTCGGCACTTTGCTCCTTGCACGTAAGCCCTCCTTGATTGCTTATAACTCCCTGCAGTGCCTCCTTAAACTTCTTCAGTCGTCCTCTCCTGATCGGTCCCTCCGGCAACTCCAAAGGATCCCATGCTTTCCTTGGCGCTCGATCACCCATGTTTGCATCACATGTTCAACTCTGACTGTGAAAATAGGTATTTCAAGCTCTTGTGATCAGAGTAGATTTCGAACTTCTCGCCGTAGAGATAGTGTCGCCATATCTTCAGTGCAAATACAATGGCCGCCAATTCAAGATAATGAATTGGGTAACGAGTTTCATGTGGTTTCAACTGTCTCGAGGTATAAGCAATGACATGTCCATGCTGCATTAACACACAACCCAATCCTCTGTGAGATGCATCACAATATACAACGAAATCACCAGTACCTGAAGGGATCGTCAATACAGGAGCACTGGTCAATCTCTTCTTCAACTCTAAGAAGCTAGACTCACATGCCTCTAACCAAACAAAAGGCGCATTCTTCTGAGTCAACTGCGTAATAGGTTTAGCAATACTCGAGAAATCTTTAATAAATCGACGGTAATACCCTTCCAAACCCATAAAACTGCGAATTTCTAGCACTGATGTCGGTCTCGGCCAACTAATCACTGCCTCAACCTTACTGGGATCAACTGATATACCATCTCCGGATATGATGTGACCCAGAAATACAACTGTCTCAACCAGAATTCACATTTCGACAGTTTTGCATATAACTTCTCAGTTCTCAAAGTTCTCAATACAGTTCTCAGATGCTCAGCATGATCAATCATATTCTTCGAATAAATCAAAATATCATCGATAAAAATAATCACGAAATCATCGAGATATTTCTGAAACACAAGGTTCATTAGACCCATAAAAACAGCTGGAGCATTCGTCAAACCAAACGGCATGACAATAAACTCATAATGTCCATACCTGGTTCTGAAAGCTGTCTTTGGTATATCAGAATCTCTGACCCTCAGCTGGTGATATCCAGATCTCAGATCGATCTTGGAATATACTGAAGAACCCTGCAACTGATCAAATAAATCGTCGATACGAGGCAATGGGTATTTGTTCTTTACCGTTGCTTTGTTCAGTTGCCGGTAGTCAACACAAAGTCTCATCGAACCATCTTTCTTTAGAACAAACAATACGGGAGCGCCCCAAGGAGACACACTCGGTCTGATGTATCCCTTTGTTAATAGATCTTCTAACTGAGTTTTTAATTCTTTCAATTCGATTGGCGCCATTCGGTATGGAGCTCTAGAAATCGGAACTGTACCTGAAATAAGCTCAATGCTAAACTCTATCTCTCGGGCTTGAGGTAACCCTGGAATCTCGTATGGGAACACATCAGCAAATTCAGATACCACTGGCAATTCTGCCAAGGTAGGGCTCGATTTCAGTAAATCTACTGTATACACAAGTAATCCCTCTGCTCTTTTGTGTAATAATCGAGTCATAGATAATGCAGATATTAAAGGAATCCGAGATCTGGAACTTTTACAGTAGAATTTCCACTCATCTGCCATCTCTGGTCTGAATCTGACAACCTTCTGGAAACAATCTACAGTGGCTCAGTACTTTTTTAACATATCGATACCGACAATACAATCAAAATCAGATAACCCAAGCACAATGCAATCTAAATTAATCTCATTACCCTCAAATTGTAGTGTACAATGTCTAACCGATGTCACAGATATCAAACCACTTCCCAACGGAGGAGAGACAGACACTACAGTACCTAATGACTCGACAGGCAATGAGTGTAACAATGCAAAGCGTTCTGATATGAATGTGTGAGATGCACCTGTATCTATCAATACATAGGCAGGATAGCCGCAAAGATGGCGGATATGCCAAGACAATGGATATTTGATTTATATCGATGTTGCTTAGGAATGGATCGATTGCTATCGCGGAGATTCGGTATATTGTAATATCCAGGAACCGGGATCCCTAGATTAGAGATGAGTCGAGTCTGAGATGACGAGTCAAAGAGTTTTATCTGTATTCACTAATGTGCCATAAATTATGATTTATGTTTTGTGATACATGGTTTATGCTTTTGTATATGACTTTATGCATTGCATGTATACATTGTTTATACTGGGATTTTATTCTCACCGGAGTTATCCGGCTGTTGTCTTGTTTGTATGTGTGCATGACAACAGGTGGGACAGGATCAGGGTCAACAATAGGAGGAGAGAGAGGACAAGTTAGCGTGGTGATCCGGATTCAGAAGTAGATAGGTTTCAACACTTGATATATAGTAGTTGAACCCTCGTTTTATTTTGTCGAACGTTGTACAAGATTTGTATTTTTATACTGATATGTATATTAGAAGGAGTTCATTACGTTCCGTATTTTAAAAAAAAAATTTAGAACCTCTTTATCTTAATTGATTGAATTATTCCCCAAGAATGATTAAGAAATGAATTAGCGTCCGGGTCCCCACAAAATTGGTTAGTGGCTTAGCAATGCAAGAAAAATCTTTGATAAAGCGTCTATAGAATCCTGCATGGCCTAGGAAACTACGCATTCCTCTGATGTTTGTTGGGGCTGGGAGTTTTTCTATCACTTTAATTTTAGCCTTATCAACTTCAATCCCAGTTTCAGCAATTTTTTGCCCCAACACAATTCCCTCTCTCACCATGAAATGGCCTTATTCCCAGTTTAAAACCAAATTTGACTCCTCACATCTCTCCAAGACTTTAGACAGGTTAATCAAACAAGTATCAAATGAAGAGCCAAAGACAGAAAAATCATCCATGAATATTTCAATAAAATCCTCAATCATGTCATGAAAAATTGCCATCATGCAACGTTGGAAAGTTGCTGGTGCATTACATAGACCCAATGCCATTTGTTTATATGCAAATGTCCCGTAAGGACAGGTAAATGTGGTTTTCTCCTGATCTTCAGGGTCAATGGGAATTTGCATATAACCCGAATAACCATCCAGGAAACAGTAGAGAGAATGTCCAGCTAACCTTTCTAACATTTGATCAATTAAAGGGAGGGGGAAATGGTCTTTACGGGTGGCGTCATTAAGTTTTCTATAATCAATGCAAACACACCACCCTGTAACAGTTCTGGTAGGAATCAACTCATTGTTCTCATTTTTTACGACCGTGATCCCACCTTTTTTCGGAACAACTTGTACTGGACTTGCTAACCTACTATCAGAATCAGGTAAATAATACCTGCATCCAGTAGCTTTATCACCTCTTTCTTTATCACCTCTTGCATAGCTGGGTTCAGACGCCTTTGAGGTTGCGTAGATGTCTTGTGGTCGGCCTCCATCAAAATTTTGTGCATGCACACGGATGAACTGATCCCTTTTATATCTACAATACTCCAACCTATGGCTTTGATATTATCTCTCAGAACTCGCAACAGCTTGTCTTCTTCCGTACCTGTCAAAGTAGAAGAAACTATCACTGGCAATTTATCATTATCAAGTAAAAATAGATATTTTAAATGCGAAGGAAAAGGTTTCATCTCTAGGATTGGGGCTTCTTCAATGGATGATTTTAAAGGTCGTGGGATATGCCCAAGCTCCCCAATCCTTGAGTTTACCTTTTTTGAAATCGGTCTGCTTGCTTCAAGATAATGAATACATTCGTCCAGCTCTTGATTTCCCAATTCTTGCGGGCATGAATGGGTNATTCCCAGTTTAAAACCAAATTTGACTCCTCACATCTCTCCAAGACTTTAGACAGGTTAATCAAACAAGTATCAAATGAAGAGCCAAAGACAGAAAAATCATCCATGAATATTTCAATAAAATCCTCAATCATGTCATGAAAAATTGCCATCATGCAACGTTGGAAAGTTGCTGGTGCATTACATAGACCCAATGCCATTTGTTTATATGCAAATGTCCCGTAAGGACAGGTAAATGTGGTTTTCTCCTGATCTTCAGGGTCAATGGGAATTTGCATATAACCCGAATAACCATCCAGGAAACAGTAGAGAGAATGTCCAGCTAACCTTTCTAACATTTGATCAATTAAAGGGAGGGGGAAATGGTCTTTACGGGTGGCGTCATTAAGTTTTCTATAATCAATGCAAACACACCACCCTGTAACAGTTCTGGTAGGAATCAACTCATTGTTCTCATTTTTTACGATCGTGATCCCACCTTTTTTCGGAACAACTTGTACTAGACTTGCTAACCTACTATCAGAATCAGGTAAATAATACCTGCATCCAGTAGCTTTATCACCTCTTTCTTTATCACCTCTTGCATAGCTGGGTTCAGACGCCTTTGAGGTTGCGTAGATGTCTTGTGGTCGGCCTCCATCGAAATTTTGTGCATGCACACGGATGAACTGATCCCTTTGATATCTACAATACTCCAACCTATGGCTTTGATATTATCTCTCAGAACTCGCAACAGCTTGTCTTCTTCCGTACCTGTCAAAGTAGAAGAAACTATCACTGGCAATTTATCATTATCAAGTAAAAATAGATATTTTAAATGCGAAGGAAAAGGTTTCATCTCTAGGATTGGGGCTTCTTCAATGGATGATTTTAAAGGTCGTGGGATATGCCCAAGCTCCCCAATCCTTGAGTTTACCGTTTTTGAAATCGGTCTGCTTGCTTCAAGATAATGAATACATTCGTCCAGCTCTTGATTTCCCAATTCTTGCGGGCATGAATGGGTAAAACAGACCGCCAAAGGATCCTCACCAAGTAATTCCTGCAAGCCTTATACAACAAACTCATCAGTAGCATCAATTCTAAAACAATCAGATGTATCATTGAGATATTTGATAGACTGAAAAACATTAAACACCACACTCTCATTATTCAATCTCAACACCAACTCACCCTTGTGCACATCTATCAGAGCTTTTTCAGTGGCTAAAAATGGTCGACCTAAAATAAGAGGAATCTCACGATCCTCTTCCATATTCAACACCACAAAGTCTACTAGGAAAATGAACTTGTCAACTTTTACTAAAACATCCTCTACAACTCCCCTAGGGTATTTAATAGATCTATCAGCTAATTGTAGGGAAATTGTAGTTGGCTTTACTTCTCCTATTTTCAGCTTCTCAAAGCATGAGTACGACATCAAATTAATGCTTGCCCCTTACAAAAAAATGAAATTCCTATGGTACAAGGAATAGAGAAGCTACCTGGGTCCTTGGCTTTTGGAGGCAACTTATTTTGTAAAATTACAGAACATTCCTCCGAAAGCTTCACTATCTCAAAATCCACCAGTTTCCTCTTATTTGATAGAATTTCTTTAAGAAATTTTGCATAGGAGGGCATTTGAGCTAAAGCCTTTGCAAACGAGATATTTATGTGCAACTTTTTGAAAATCTCAAGAAATTTTGAAAATTGAGTATCCAGTTGCAGTTGCTTTGCTTTTTGGGGAAACGGGAGTGAATTAATATCAACAGTGGGGTTCGAGTTTAGAGACTTACCTGTTTCCCTTGCGACCCCGAACCCATGCTTGGATGACTCCTTTTCTTTCACATTTTCCTCAACATCAATTACCTCTTTCTTAATGGGAGATGTCACCGTGACTGCATTGACACCTTTCGGATTCTTTTCCGTGTCACTAGGAAGTGAACCCGGAGCTCTTGTAGCCATTTGTGTCGCCAACTGCCCTAGTTGAGTCTCTACCCTTTGAATCATTGCATAATGATTTTGCCATCTCATCTCATGCCCGGCTATGTATTTGGCGAGCAGATCCGCAAGAGTCGACGTGCTGTCGGGTGGTTTGAAACCGGGTGGCAGAGAAGGTCCAGTACCTTGCGGAGGTTTAGGTGGTTGCTGAGGAGGCTTTGTTGTGTAGGATGTTGTGGAGAATTGAAATATGGTTGCTCAACAGTATTTTCTGACTGCATCCACCCAAAATTCGGATGATTCCTCCAGCCCGGGTTATATGAGAAACTGTATGGATTGCATTGTCGCCGACCATGGTTTCCCACATAATTCACTAAGTCCCTCCAAAACACTGTATTCCCTCACAAGACATATCTGGCATGAGTTGCATATCACTAGATGATCCACCAACTGTCTCAGCATTTCCTTGAATTTGATTGACTGACTTGACTGGTATTGATTTATGAGCTTGTAACTGTGCCATCTGATGTGTCAATCCATCAAGCTTTGTTGTAATTGCTGTCAAAGCATCCATCTCAAGGAATCCGAATTTCCTTTCCCTTCTGTTGTCTTGCCAGCCTACATTTGATGCGAACACGGGCGGTCAAGTTCCAAGGAAAGCAAGGGATCTTTTGCAGTTGCCGGAGGGACCAGTAACGAGGGGACGACTAAAGAAGTTCAAGGAGGCACTACAGGGAGTCATGAGCAAGCATGAAGGGGTCGTGATGCATGGGAGCACGTTTGGAGACCAAAAGAATATTATTCAACCGTTGTTGAATACGGCCGAGACTACACGGATGTCTACACGGACAGGCACACGGGGTCCGTGCCCTTTACAGCCGAGGAAGAAGAATTCGCGTGCCGACACGGATCCGAGCACGGGCCAGTACACGGGGGCCGTGTCCTCATACAGTGCGTAAACGGACCCGTACACGGAGGTAGACACGGGGTCCGTGCTCCTTGTTTCCAGCTGAAGTTGATTCTCCCGAGCGAACACGGACCCATACACGGAGGACAACACGGGGTCCGTGTCCTTTGTTTTCTGCGCGGATTTGTTTCCTTTCTAGAGTTTTAATTTTTTTGGAGACTAGATTTGAGATATCTTTTGTTTATTAAAACATGTTTGAACGAAAATTAACACACAATTGAGATATTATTGAGTTTATACAATAGTTTTGAGTTTTTCTCTCAAACTTTTTTTTTCAAAGCTTTGCTTTGTAATCAAAATCAAACTTATCAAAGTTTTAACTTTGTGGCGTTTGTCGATCATTCTTGTGTGGATTGTCAAGGGCTTGTTCTTTGAAGGTTCGTTATAATTTCGGTTGTTTATTTTCCGTGATTATTTGTTGCTAAACTTTTCATAATTTAGACGTGAAAATCACACACACACTTGATTCAAAAGATCGGGACAACACATCGATCCTTGCTCGTTATTGAATAGAGGACGCGATTCGATTTTAATCGTGTTTGCTATTTATTCGTACGAGGATTCGTATCAACATTGCTCTCTGCCATATTAGATATGATTTCAAGCGCTGCGGTTGGCGTCTTCCTGTATAAGCTACCGTTTGCTGCTGCATCAAGCATAGATATCACAGATGGATCAACCCCATAATAGAAGTGGGAGAATGTTACCATGGACTTCGTGAGCGGTGTGCCGAAGTCAGCCAGAGGATCAAATGCTATATGGGAGATTGTTGATCGTCTTACCAAATCAGCGTGCTTCTTGCCTATTAAGACGACTTTCACCATGATTCAGTATGCAGAGTTGTATATCCGGGAGATAGTTCGACTTCATGGTATTCCCGTTTCTATCGTATTTGATCGAGATCCTAGATTCACTTCCTCCTTTTGGAAGAGTTTGCATTCAGCTATGGGTACGAAGTTGTTATTTAGCACAGCTTTCCATCCACAGACAGATTCTCTGTCAGAGAGAGTTATCCAGATTTTGGAGGATCTTCTCTGTGCATGTGTCATTAATTTCTCAAGGAGTTGGGAGTCAAAGTTGCCATTGGTAAAGTTCACCTATAACAACAGTTTTCACTCGTCTATAGGTATGGCTCCGTATGAAGCACTGTATGGTCGCAAG
>NW_027342172.1:0-798 GCF_012295235.1 Primulina huaijiensis
CTCATGCAGTTCCAGTGATGGTGAAGAGGGAGTGAAGTGTCTAATAGCTGGTGATACAGAAGAAGAGTCAAGCAGTCAACAGGTATTTGACTTCAGCTCAACTGATTTCACTAAAGAAGAACTTATTTCAACTCTTCATGACATTGTTAATGAGTACCACAAGCTTGCCTTATCGTTTGAAAAGGCCAGAGCAAAGAAAAATGATCCCATAGACAATAAAACTAAAACTGATGAATCAGTTGATGTGTTGAGTCTGAAAGGAAAGATTTCTGAGCTCAATGCTGAAAAGAGCAGGAATCAATCAATTATTCAAAAGTTGACGCTTGAAAATTCAAAGCAAACTGAGCTTATTCAGGCTTGGAACAAATCATCTATTGCATTAACTGAAATGCAGAACTCACAGAAATCAGTTACTGATAAAACTGGTTTAAGGTTCAGCACCCAAGATGAAATGTCTCCCAATGATACTCAACCAAAACTGAATATGGATAAAGGGAAATACATTCACTTTGTTAAATCAGTTATGGTACAAGAACAAACTGAGCCAAGTAAATTTGTTGAACAGCCTACTGAAAGTACGAACAAGGCTAGAAGATATGGTATTGGTTATAGCCCAAAAGTTTTAACTGACTCACGTAGTCAGTCGTCAAAAAGATTCAGCAGAAAATATTCAAATGACTACTCCAATTACTATAACAGCAAGTCGGTTCAGAAAAGATATCGGATGAACAATCAGTCGAACAAAGCTAAATTACATGTTGTCTCATCTGCACACTACACACCAAACACACACAAATC
>NW_027342173.1:0-432 GCF_012295235.1 Primulina huaijiensis
TTTGATTCTCTTGAGGGGCCGTACGTTCCATATATCTCATATTTTTCGGGAGGGTAATTCGGTGGCGGATGCTTTGGCGGTGAGGGCTCATACCCTTCGGCAGTATTCCTTAGAGTTAGGTCCTTCCCTTCCTAGCCCCATTTCAACCCTTGCCCGCTCTGATCTTTCAGGGCTTCCCTACCTGAGATGCAGATGTTCTTAGCTCTTTGCAGCCCTCCTTCTTTTTGGCACCTTTTCTCTATCTATATATATGTATTTATTTTTCTTGCAGGTCTTTCGTTCTTGGAGGTGGTTTTTTATCTCGCATTTGCCCTCTGCAAGTGGGCCCAGACACTTGCACCCTACATGTTTGGTTCCTTCTACTTTGGTAACTTCTCAGTTGGTGNTTGCTTGTCTTTGGACCAATCTTGTTCTCTGGCGGGCGTTCTCTGC
>NW_027342175.1:0-880 GCF_012295235.1 Primulina huaijiensis
AAAACTACCACGTTCCTCCAGAGGTTGTGATGCGATTTGGGTCGTCATTGACAGATTGACCAAATCAGCATGCTTTATTCCTTAGAGAATGACCTACAGATATGACCAGATGGCAGAGATGTATGTCAAAGAAGTGGTCAGATTGCATGGAGTGCCGAAATCGATTGTATCAAATCGTGATCCTCGATTTACTTCTTTTGGCAGAGTTTGCAAGAAGCTCTAGGGACGAAACTGCATTTGAGTACTGCATACCATCCTCAAACAGACGGATAGTCAGAGAGGACTATCCAAACATTGGAGGATATGCTGAAAGCTGTAGTGCTAAATTTTTGCACTAATTGGCAAGATTCTTTGCCATTATGTGAGTTTTCGTACAACAACAGCTATCAGACGAGTATAGATATGGCACCGTTTGAAGCGTTGCANATATTTGGATGATATCTCTGAGGTACCTGAGTTTGGACCTGATATGATACGAGATATGACTGAGAAAGTGAATCTGATTCAGAAGAGAATGAAGACAGCTCAAGATAGACAAGCCAAATATGCCAATATTCGACGAAGACCATTTGTATTTGAGGCAGGAGACAGAGTCTTTTTGAAGATTTTACCTTTCAGGGGCGTTGTCAGATTTGGCAAGAAAGGAAAGTTGTCTCCACGATATATTGGGCCGTATGAGATTCTCGAATAGATAGGAGATCGTGCCTATCGACTCGCATTACCGCCTTCATTATCTGGAATACATGATGCCTTTCATGTATCTATGTTGCGGAAATATCTCCCTAATGATTCTCATATTCTTCATCCAGATGAGGCCGAACTTGATGACACTCTAAGTTATGTTGAGAAACCGATCCAGATTCTCGATCGTAAAGAAAAG
>NW_027342176.1:0-474 GCF_012295235.1 Primulina huaijiensis
GATTTTGGCTAATCTACTTTCAATTCCATCCATGCGCCTCTTAAGATTATTATTTTCTTCTTCTTTCTCATGGAGCTTAGCCTCAAGATCTTTTACATAAGCAGCTTGTGAACAATTAAAATGTTTTCTTTTCATTCCACCTCCAAAACCAAAGACATGACTATGACACTGTGGTCCAAAACACTTTTCAACAACCTCAATATGTGAGAGTGATGCATTAGATTGAACAGTCTTCACAATCTCATCCTACAAAGATCCATCACCCATGTCATTTAAATAAATGATAAACAACAAATTTAGGTTGAAAGATTAAGTAGTGATATTTACATATTTTTCTTGCGCTTCTGGCTCAACAAGCTTTCCATTTTTATGTCGAGTCTCATAGAAAATTTTTGCAATATCAGGTGGGTTATTATCCTTGTCTCCCTGAAGATATATAAAAGGCAAATGATATATATATGTTAATTAAGCAAA
>NW_027342177.1:0-267 GCF_012295235.1 Primulina huaijiensis
ACATTGACTTATACCTTTCTTTCGTCGATTTCTGGCTCTGTCGCAATCTCAAAGTCAAAGCTGTCAATATCAATCTGAAATGACATATCGAATAGGCGTAATATCAATATTCAATTCCACTCAGATCTGTTCTGATCAATACTCAATCTAAATCAATATCGACAGCATAACTGTACAATATTGATATCCCCGTCAACTAAGACAACAACAGATATCAATTATAAATCATAACCAATAGTCAATACAATCGATAATCTCAGAAATCTG
>NW_027342178.1:0-343 GCF_012295235.1 Primulina huaijiensis
TACTTTTGATTAGCATTTAGGGCCCATTTATTTAATCCTAAACCTGATACTTACCACCTAATTATCTCCCTAAGCTCCCCACTAAACCTAATTGCCTCTCAACAGCCGCCCACCTCCTCCACTCACAATCATCCTCGTGACTTTGTCGCTGCAAAGATTTTCGGTGCTTCTTTTTCCTCCAAGTTCTTTCCACGTCCGTGTTTCTTCGAGCGTTTGTTCACCAAGATCATAAGGCACGCCTTGTATCATCTTTTACGCATCACACTCATTTTATATGCTGATGATTGTATAATACATGAAAAAAAAAAACTTTCGATCTATGCATATGTGTGTCTCGGTGTGA
>NW_027342179.1:0-417 GCF_012295235.1 Primulina huaijiensis
AAGAATGTGGTGGGCCTGGAATATGTGATTCCTAACGAGTTACTTAATGACATTAATTTGTTGTCTTTCTCTTCCTCATTTGACGGGGTTATGGTGAACTTCAATTTGAATAAGATAGATGATAGCCTTGAAGTGCTAGTCAATATGCTTATGACTTATGAGATCACCATAAAAACAGGAAATTGTTGTTTTTCTAATGGACCTCTCGTCAGACGAAAAATGGCCCACAAGGTAAGGGAAAGAAATGTTCTATCCCTCACAAGAAAAACAATCCCAATAAGAGGCAATCTCTGAAGGACACTTAAAGGGCCTACAAAGCCCGATAAGTCAGAACATATTTATTTCACTGCAAGAAGTTCGGACATAAGAAAATATATGCGCCAGAAATGTTCTGGAAATGATAAGTGAATGTCCAAG
>NW_027342180.1:0-1369 GCF_012295235.1 Primulina huaijiensis
CGGGCGAGGAGATGGCAGCTACCAATGTGATCCGAGACATAGACCCTGAGCTGCATGGGAATCTTGTATATGCGGATCTTATAGTGTTGTCGATGACAGAGTTTGACATCATCTTAGGGATGGACTGGCTATTGCGGAACAGAGTTTTGATTGACTTTCAGCGGAGATCTGTTCTAGTCCGACCGCCTGGAATCACGCAGTTCTTATTCGAGCCGGACATGTACTTTCCTTTACCGCGCATTATACCTTATGTTCAGGCTAGGAAGCTCATGCATAGAGGGTGTCGGGCATTTTTAGCAACTTTTATATATGTCCCCGAGGCACCCAGTCAGTCAGCCGCAGATGTTCTGATCATCAGAGATTTTCTAGACGTTTTTCCGGAAGACGTCTCTGGTATACCACCTGAGCGAGAGGTGGAGTTTTCTATTGAGCTTACGCCAGGTACGGTTCCGATCTCCAAAGCACCGTACCGACTCGCACCGACAGAGATGGCAGAACTAAAGAAGCAGATTAAGGAATTTCTTGACAAGAAGTTCATTCGCCCTAGTTTTTCTCCATGGGACGCGCCAGTCTTGTTTGTGAAGAAGAAGGATGGCTTTATGAGACTTTGTATTGATTACCGGGAGTTGAACAGGTTACAGTGAAGAACAAGTACCCACTTCCAAGGATTGAAGATCTATTTGATCAGTTGCAGGGAGCTTCGGTATTCTCCAAGATTGATCTGCATTCTGGCTGTCACCAGTTGAGGATGAGAGATGCTGATGTTTCCAAGACTGCCTTCAGGACTCGTTATGGCCACTATGAGTTTCTGGTGATGCCGTTCGGTTTGACGAATGCGCCAGCGATCTTCATGGATCTCATGAATCGCGTATTTCAGCCGTATCTTGACCAGTTTGTGATAGTATTCATAGACGACATTCTCGTCTACTCCAAGAATCAAGAAGATCACGGCAGACATCTGACCACAGTGTTGCAGACCTTGCAGAAGCACAAGTTATTCGCAAAGTTCAGTAAGTGCGAATTCTGGTTAGAGAAGGTGGCGTTCTTAGGCCACATTGTTTCTAGCAGTGGCATTGAGGTGGACCCAGCGAAAGTTGCAGCAGTCAGAGATTGGGTTGTGCCGCAGAATGCGTCAGAGATCCGCAGTTTTCTTGGCCTAGCAGGATATTACCGGAAGTTCATCAAGGGATTCTCCTCGATTGCAGTTCCACTCACAGCACTGACAAAGAAGAATGTGAAATTTGTTTGGAGCGAGGAGTGTCAGAAGAGCTTCGATACTTTGAAGCAAGCTCTTATCTCAGCACCAGTTTTGGCTATGCCGTCAGGGCCCGGTGAGTTTGTGCTATATACCGATGCTTCGAAGCTCGGT
>NW_027342180.1:4150-16675 GCF_012295235.1 Primulina huaijiensis
GTGTTGATGAAAAGAATGGGGTTAACTAGGGTAAGCCCGAATAAAGGATTATGTCCTGAATCACAAAGAGTTGTGAACCCACGGCTAGCTGTATCCCTGAACCATTGAGGGTCACACAAGTACTGCATCGTTTGTTCCCGTTGAGAGAATAAATTCAAGATGTTGAATTTATATTGTGTAGTAAATTGAAGAAGTTGAATTTATGATAATTAAATTTTGAGAGAATAAATTCAAAGAGTTGAATTTATAAAATTTGAGAATTTAATTTATTAAACTCAAAAGTTGAGTTTATTAAATATTAAATTTTGGAGGTGATAAAATTCAAGGAGTTGAATTTATAATTTAAATAATAAATTCAAATGTTGAATTTATAAGAGATTTAAATTATTAAACTCAAATGTTGAATTTATTAATTATTAAATTAAATATAGTGGGTAATATGTTTAATGGGTTTGTAGGAGTACAAGTCCAACATATTAAATAATTAAAGTTATTAATGGACCTTGATTAATTAAATAAACTAGTTGGACTAGCCCAATTAATTATCAAGCTCATTAATGTTAATTAAAAGGCCCATGTATTATTTTATGTTCGTTAAGGTCATGGCTTAATTATAAATAAGATAAGTAAGCCATAACCCTAGCCTCCATGAGACCACAAATTTTCCAAAACTTGTTTCGGTGATATGGAAAGGAAAGGATATGAGATATTTTGAGAATCATCAATTAACTTAATTAATTGGATTAATTAAGTTAATGATGGATTAGAAAAATAATAATAGATTTTATTATTCTTATTGGATGATTCATTCGAACTTTTATAAAAAAAAAATCACCGAAGCTTTCAAAAGGTGGTTTTTGAACAAGGAGAAAGTCTCCATCGCCATGATGATTGCTCTCAAAAGGGTTTTGAACCAAATTCGTGTTCTATTTCTTCGAAAAATATCTTCTAAATTTCTAGTGCAATTTAGAAGAGGAACAAATATTCCAGTCGTGGACCGGATTAGGAGATCGAAGAATGTTCGTAGGTATTTACAACAAGAGCTACGTCCGTTAGTACCGGAGTAGTTGGAGCCAAGTGATGATTTCACTAAAGGTATATTTACTAAACATCCTATGTATGTTTAATTCGTGAAAACCATACGAACGCCCAATCAAATATATTTTGATTGTCAAAATAAAATAAATATTTTAAAACTTCCGCTGCGTTTGGGCGCGTAGAAAACCGAGATCCAACATGAAGACTGCTCAAAGTCGACAGAAGAGCTATGCAGATCAGAGAAGAAGAGAGTTAGAGTTCGCAGTCGGCAACCATGTCTTTGTGAAAGTAGCACCTATGAAAGGTGTCATGCGATTTGGAAAGAAAGGGAAGCTCAGTCCGAGATTCATTGGACCGTTTGAGATCCTCGACAAAGTTGGGACGTTAGCTTATCGTGTTGCTCTTCCGCCGAATCTGGCCGGAGTACACAATGTGTTCCCCGTCTCTATGTTGAGGAAGTATATGGCGAATCCTTCGCATGTCTTGAACTTTGAGCCGTTGCAGCTTACTCCGAACCTATCTTATGAGGAGAGACCAGTGCAGATCCTCGACAGACAGGAGAAGAAGCTTCGGAACAAGCTGGTTAAGCGAGTGAAAGTCAAATGGTTCAACCATTCAGAGGAGGAAGCTACATGGGAGTCCGAGCCAGAGATGAGGAGTCGGTACCCCGAGTTATTCGGTGAGTTTTAAATTCGAGGACGAAATTTCTTTTAAGGGGGGAAGGGTTGTAGAACCCGTAACGTAGACTACGTATAAGCCATGCATAATTTCTAGTATTTAAATTAAAATAATTTTATTGCATGAGTATTTAAATTCTTTTCCTTAAATTTATTTATTTTACGTAGTAGTTTAATTGTCACCTTTTCAGTTAAATAAGTGAGGCCAGATTGGAGATGGAGTATTGAGATAAGTTAATAACGACTTATTTAAGAAGTGGTAATCTAGCATGTTAGTAAATATAATTTAAAAAGTTAGCATGCATGCAAGTTATTGAACTTCCTTGGCATTTTAATTAAAATTTTTAAAAAGCATTAAATGCATGTTTATTTCATTAAATTGTGTTTAATTATTTTTATGCATAATTCATGCATAGTAGGATTTAATTCATGAAATTTTCCTACGTTCATGCATTAGGGTTTCTAGGTGCATTTTGCGATCGAACGAGGAACGGAGACCGGAGAATTTTCAGGAAAATTATTTTAATACATGATTAAATTTTTATAAATTAATATATAGTGTTTTAAGTGGATTTTTCAAATAATGGGATTTTACTAGGTATTCTTACCCGCAGGACTTTATTTTTAACGGCACTAGAATTTTATCGGATCGGGGGACTTTTTAATGATTCGGCTAATATTTTCAAAAATTTTCTAACACAAAATATTTTTCAGGAGTGTGTTTGGATTTAATGGGCCTACTTTTAAGCCTGTTGGGCTTAAAATCTTTTTTTTTTCTTTTAATTATCAAAATTAGGCACATTAGTTGATTGTTAGCTATTTAAATATTACATAATTATCTATTAAACCTAACCCTAGTCATTAACACCCCACTAAACCTAATTTACTCCATCCAGCCGCCCACCTTTGTCCAATCAGTCGCCTCCTTCGTGAATTTCAGCAGCAAGAATTCGGTGCTTCCTTTTTCTTCAAGCTCGAGTGTTTCCTCTTCGCCTCGTGTCCCTTCGAACATTTGCACACCAATTATCTTATCAGGCACGCATTGTACCATCCTTTTACGCATCATACACGCTATGTACTTGCTGTAATATGTTAATACGTCTGTGAATCTTCCGATCCAATCGGGAGTGCACATGGTTTGCGATTTCTCATATGTTTCTTGCATTCTTTTGATTTTTCACTCACGTTTTCCTTCAGTTGGTGCAAGGGAGCTGCTGTAGGGTGTGTTTGAAGGTTTTTATCGCTGTAGGGAGTGGTGTGGTAGGCTGGAAACAAGATCATCACAACAATTTGTAAGGGTGGTCTTGGTTTTTGTTTCTTGGTTCGGTATTGGGTTTGGTCGATGGTTGGAGGATTCGGCTGTGCATGGGTTTGAACCCAGCCATGTTTCAGACCTTGTAGAGTCTAGTAAGATGTTAGGAAGGAGTCATGGGTGTTTGGTTGTGGGAGAAGCTCGATCCTCGAAGGCTTGGTGTGAATCGAGTGGGAGGTGGTAATTTCGGCTGGTTTTCTACACGTGGTGGTGCAGCGGCATTTTTCTTGGGCTAGGCTTAGTTTAGAAGGGTAGTTAGGTTCCTAATGATGAGTTTAAAGGTTGGACAAGTGGGGGGATTAGAGAGGACCGAAAGGTTAGGAGTTGAGGGCCATGTGTTGTAATGTGATGATAGAATAGTGGTGGCCGAGAGTTTTGTCTCTTTTTGGGATCTTTCAGACTAAAGTTTTAGAGCTATTATTAGAGTATTATGGGCCTTTTAGTGTTTTTTAAGATATTGTAAAAAGTTGGGAAAAATTTGATTAAGTTTCGAGTCGATTCGGATTAAAACCGGGACCACGGTCCAAGTTTTTAAAACGGATCGCTTAAGTTCTGATTTTTGGCTCGAGTTTACGTCTAAGAATATTTTTAAATATGTTTTGGGGACATTTTAAAGATTTTTGTAAGCTTCGGGTCAATTTTAGAGGTCCAGGGTTGAAACGACAATTTTTGGGTTTATAGGGGCAAAATGGTCATTTTGCACCCGGGGTGAGATTTTAGTCCTAGCAGCGCCTTGAGCACAAATCGTGATATTTTTAAATGTTCATGCATCACGTTTACAATTTTTAAGCTATTATAATAATTATGGTGCATGTTTGGTTTAAAGGAATTAAGAGAGAAAAAGTAAGAAAGTGAAGAGCACTCCGTCTCCGCCGCGCCGCGTCGTTATTTCGTTTGTTTTCTGTCAAAACAAACCAAGGCATGTTTATATCTTCTTTCACTCTTCAATCAAGCCATATAGGTATTTTTAAATATCGCAAGTACATGATTTTAATGTAAGAAGGTAGAAATTGTTCATATTTAATGATGTTTTTTTATTTATATACGTGCAAAAATATTAATTTTGAGATTTATGCGATATTGCTTGTGGTCACTCTAATCTCATGATTAAATCCGGTCGCCAGTTACCGATCCGGTCGTCAGTTACCGGTCAGTTCAGTTGTTTCACCTAGTGTACTGTGGCAGTAGTCTGATCAGACATACATTATTAAGTCCGGTCGCCAGTTACCGGCCCGGTCGCCAGTTACCGGTCAGTTCAGTTCAGTTCAGGGACCACTTGCGTAGACCATAATCTCACCAGAAAATTATTACAAGTTATTTCATTACAGGGCTCCAAGGAGCAAACATTTTCACTATGATATTTTCAGTTCAGTTATGCACGTACTATAATTACCATTGAAGTGATATTTTACGTTACACCTCATTACAAGAAATTTTCACTTGCATGCGACTTTATTATTTATTTACTTGTTATTTACGATATATGCATGCTGAGTCTTTAGGCTCACTAGACTTGATTGTTGTAGGTACTGATGATGTCGGGACCGAGGGCGGGGATTAGTGAGCCAGCTCGAGTCGGCAGTAGTGGAACCTGAGGACCTCACTTTTCAGTTTTTAATATTTTTTATTGCTCAAACATTTTTATCAGTTGTTGGATTACCTTAACTTGTTATTTTGCGTACGATAATTTCTTCCGCTGCTATTCTGAACATTAAAAACTTGAATTATCAGATTATTTTGTGAATGAGGCATTTTAATTACTTTAAAAGGAAAATTTTTAATTTTTCCGAAGATTTTCAAATACGGATTTCTAGGCCTTTACACATGCCTACTTCATCACCTTTACCGATGACTTTTCGAGGTATGGGTATGTGTATTTGATGAAATACAAGTCTGAAGCCTTTGAAAGGTTCAAAGAATTCAGAAGTGAAGTAGAGAAATAGTTGGGAAGAAGTATCAAGACACTTCGATCGGATCGAGGTGGTGAGTACTTGAGTGCCTAGTTCCAAGAGTATCTTAGGGAGAATGGGATTCTCTCGCAGTGGACTCCGCTTGCTACACCGCAGTTAAATTGTGTTTCGGAGCGTCGTAACCGGACTTTGATGGACATGGTTCGGTCTATGATGAGGTTCACGGAGTTGCCGCCATCTTTTTGCGGATATGCGCTTGAGACAGCGGCACTGTTGTTGAACAATGTCCATTCAAAGGCAGTTGATAAAACTCCATATGAGATATGGATGGGTAAGCCTCCCAAATATTCTTATCTTAGAATATGGCACTACAACAAAAATGGCTTTTCGCAGCGCGCAAATTCGTTTTCCGCAGCGCACATTGCCCTGCTTATGTGAAGTAGGTAGTGGGAGAGAAATTGTATAGTCGATCCATTTTATGTTACTTTGTGGGATATCCAAGGATTTAGTTGGATACTATTTCTATCATCCCCAAGAAACAAAGGTGTTTGTTTCTAGGAATGCAACTTTTTTGCAAAAGGAATTTGTAACACCTCTGGCCGGTTTTAATAAAATAACAGCGGAAATTAAAATTTTCTTTGAAAGGAGGAAAGATTTAAAATACATTACAATATATAAACAAAAGTTAATACATGATCAATCAAATGAGGCAACAAAATACAAAACATCATTTTTGTGATCATTTCTTACCGCTCGGGCGCCGCTCTGCACACAGCCGCCTCAAAGATCGCCTCCGAAACGCCTCTTTCCGACATAATTTGAAAAAGTGGTAAAAGTTGTAGCTCTATGTCTTTGCTTGCATCTCCAATTAGCCTCATGTCATTTGAAGGTCTGAGTAAAAAGTTATGCTCAATCTCCCAACCTGTGTCACTGGAGGAACGACGACACACACGACAAACTTCGGGGCGCTTTTAACTTGTCTTCCACAATGATTTGAACAAAATCAAAACATGAAAGTTGTAAGGCCCGAGATTTAATTATTGTGATGAGATATTACTTAATTGACAGAATTAAGATTGTAGGAGCTCACGTGGAAGAGACGGGCGTCGGTGCAAGATCAACAAGATTTTTGGTATAGAAATCTTAGCGCTCGAGCGGTCGAAGATGATCGCCTGAGCGCCACTGTATCATAAACATGATTTCGGACAGAAATCTCTGCGCCCGAGCGGTAGTTCTTGACCGCTCGAGCGCCAGAGTAGAATAAGTTAAGGCTCGGACAGAACTCGCCGCGCCCGAGCGGTAGTTTTTGACCGCCCGAGCGCCGCTTGGATTTCATGAAAATAAGACACGTTTCTTTGACATGCAAATGGATGTATATAAGCTGATTTTCCTCAGAAATTGGTAACAAGAATCGAAGGAATTTTCAGAGAAAGCTTCAAACTCGTCAGTGGCTGAGAATAGTGATTGGGAAGAAACCGATTATCAGAATTTCAATCCAAGTACAGTTCTGAGATCCTCGTGACAAGAGCTTCAACTGGACGTAAGTTTTCTTATGTTTTGGTATGATTTGAAAATATACTATGGAAGGAATCTTGATATGATCGATATTATGTGTTCTGGATATATTGATCAGTATATAATTGAAGTCAGAACGAAGAACAGATTATTTATACAATTGTTATGATTTTTCATCTATTGAATTGAGATTATTCAGATTTCTGAGATTATCGATTGTATTGACTATTGGTTATGATTTGTAATTGATATCTGTTGTTGTCTGAGTTGACGTGGATATCAATATTGTACCGTTATGCCGTCGATATTGAATTAGAATGAGTATTGATATGAGTTGTATATTGATGTTGTTCCTATTCGACACGTCATTTCAGATTGGTATTGACAGCTTCGAATTCAGGGCTTNTCGCTGACAGAGGTGCCAGATTATGATAGAGTGATCATTGGCCCATTGCACAATGTCAGAGTAGGCATTGGCGGATATGCCAAGTCTATGGCGGATATGCCAAGACAATGGATATTTGATTTATATCGATGTTGCTTAGGAATGGATCGATTCCTATCGTGGAAATTCGGTATATTATAATATCCAGGAACCGGGATCCCTAGATTAGAAATGAGTCGAGTCTGAGGTCAAAGAGTTTTATCTGTATTCACTAATGTGTCATAAATTATGATTTATGTTTGGTGATACAGGGTTTATGCTTTGGTATATGATTTTATGCATTGCATGTATACATTGTTTATACTGGGATTTTATTCTCACTGGAGTTATCCGGCTGTTGTCTTGTTTGTATGTGTGCATGACAACAGGTGGGAAAGGATCAGGGTCAAGAAGAGGATGAGAGAAAGGACAAGTTAGCGTGGTGATCCGGGTCAGAAATAGTTAGGTTTCGGCACTTGATATACAGTAATTGAACCCTAGTTTCGTTTGTTGTATGCTGTACAACACTTGTACTTTTATACTGAGGTGTATAATAGATTGATTCCATTACGTTCCGCATTTTAAAAAAAAAAATTTAGACCCTGTTTATCTTAATTGGATTGAATTATTCCCAAAGATTGATTAAAAAATGAATTAGCGTCCGGGTCCCCACAGCAGGTGGTATCAGAGCAGTAGGTTCCTTAGATAGAAGCTAATGAGCGGGGTAGATTGAGTCTTCTTCCTTGCTTTTGATTGTTAGCATGCTTTACTGCTTTACATATTACATGTTTACCTGAATATCTGACTTGCTTTGAAACATGAATGATGTGAGCAATGAATCAGAACCGATTCCCGATCAGCAGTAAGATGATCAGAGGAGGGACTGAAACAGATTGTCCTATTTGGTTGCTAACCATTTTGATAATCAGATATTCCTCCCCGAAGAGCCCCAGAACAGGGTAGTACTTCAGGTACTCAGATGGATGTTACAGCGACACCGATGGAAACACTGTTGAAGAGATTTCAGTCTTTCAAACCACCGACTCTGAAGGGCGAGTGCTACGACATTCCTGGTGCTTTATGTTGATGACATGCTACTCATTGGGAATGATGTAGGGATGTTGCAATCCGCTAAAATATGGTTAGAAAGTATGTTCCCGATGCAGGAATTGGGTGAAGCATCTTTGGTATTGGAAATACAAATCTATAGAGATAGATCAAAAAGATTGCTTGGTCTCACCCAGTCCACATACATTGATACCATTGTTAAGCGGTTCTCGATGGATGAGTCCAAGAGAAGACATCTACCAATGTGTCATGGCGTGTCCCTATCCAAGACTGATGCAGAGATAACGGCGATGACAAGCATTCTTTATGCATATGTAATTTTTAGTATCATGTATGGGATGATATATAAACGTCCTAACTTGGCTTTTGCACTAAGTGTAGTGAGTAGATATCAATCGAACCCTGATCTTCCACATTGGAATGTTGTGAAAGACATCTTCAATTATTTGATAAGGACCAATAAGTTATTCTTGGTCTATGGGGGTGGAGAACTGAAATTGGAAGACTATACCGACTCTAGCTTCCAAAGTGATATCGATGACTCAAAGTCAACCTCTGGTTTTGTATTCATGATCAATGGTGCTACTGTCTCTTGGAAGATTTCAAGCAAAACAGTACTGGGGATTCCACCACTGAGGCCGAATACATTGTTGCATCAGCTGCAGCAAAGGAGTCCGTTTTGTTAAGGAATTTCGTCCTAGATTTGGGCGTCATTCCTAATGGAGTTGCTCATGTACCGATGTTTTGTGACAACACGGGAGCCATTGCTCAGGCGAAGTAGTCAAGGTCTCATCAGAAATCAAACATGTATTGAGAAAATACCACATCCTCGGAAAGATTGTGGAAAGAGGAGAAGTGCCGATTGATAAAGTCGGCTCTGCAGATAATGTTGTTGATCCACTAACTAAGCATTTACCTGGACCATTATTTGAGAAGCATCGTGAATCGATGGGTTTGAAGCATATGGGTAGTTTGCTCTAGTGCAAGTGGGAGATTGTTAGAGTAGGTGCCCGTCGAGCCAAGTGTTGGCCAAGGGTTCATGTTTAAACTCTATGTGTAATATCCCAACCTTTTATCCTTCTATTGTCAATGATATTATTCTATGGTTTGTTGTTATGGATATAGGGTTAAGTTATTATTCATCATGGTTATTCGTATGGTTTATGAGTATAGTTGATGGTAGGGTTGGTATTTCATGTTTTAGCATCAATATGGTTATTTCATTGTATTCATGATTATTTATTGTATGGTTTTGGTATGGTTAAGTAGATGGTTGTGTATTTGAGAAGTTTTTATTGTTGTGAAGGTATAATGTTGGGAGTTAGATTGATGGTTTGGATGGTTTGAGCCAAATAGGTAATTGGGGTGCAGAAACGGTATGAAAATTATGGTATTGGTTACGGTTTTAGCATAATAAATGGGATATTGATCCAAATGACATGAGGCAAATTGAATTAGAAAGCTAAGACTTAAAGCTACAACTTTCATGTTTTGAGTTTTGTTCAAATAGTTGAGGAAGATGAGTCAGAAGTGGCCCGAAGTGTGTTATGTATATCATCGTTCTTACACTGACACATTGTGGTAGAATGGGCATAACTTTTGACTCCAATCTTCAAATGACCTGAAACAGTGGGAGATTGAAGGAAAGACATAGGACTACATTCATGTTTACCATTTTGGCTGATTCGGAAGAAAAAGTATAGTTTTGGCCCTTGGACAGTGGGTACATGGACCCATACACGGGGTCTAGGTATTGCCAAACGAAATTTGCGATTTCCAGTGTGCACACGGACCCATACACGGAAGAGGGCACGGGGTCCGTGTCTAGGGCATAGAAAACGCATTTTTAAGAGTTTCTAAGCCAATAATTTTGCCATTTCACTTATTCCTCTTGCAAGCCATTGACTTGGGGAGCTAGGGTTCTTCATCTCTTTTCTTAATTCCTTTCTTTCCAAGGTTTGGATCTTCAATTTGGAGGTGAGATCTTCATATCCTCAAGAGCAAGTAACCAAGGTAAGGAAACTTATCTTTTGGGTATTTGGTTAAAGCGAAGGGAATGATAGTTTAGGCTTGAATGATAGTTATAGGTTGAAGATGTGAAGTTAATGGTATAATCTTGATCTTGTGTTGTAGGATCAACTACCAAGAAGCGATCACAACAAGTACTATTGGAAGTAAGTGGGCTTGTTCCTTGAATGCATCTCATGGCCTATATATATGATGGATGATGTTGTTATTGTTCCTAACTCCTTTTATCTATTGATTATATACTTTCTATGTAATGCTTCATTGATTGAAAGAAAAGGAAAGGAATTTTGATGTCAATTGCTAAGGAAGGAGCTAGTTCTAATTATATGCACACCACATGTTTGATAAAATGATTCAATGGTTCTTTTTATGGCTTGATAGTTATATGGTAGTGGTGGTTCTTCTAGCACTTATAAACCCACATAACGGAAGTTGATCAACATTTAACATGTAGTTTCTGAGCCAATAATTTTGCCATTTCACTTATTCCTCTTGCAAGCCATTGACTTGGAGAGCTAGGGTTCTTTATTTCTTTTCTTAATTCCTTTCTTTCCATGGTTTGGATCTTCAAGTTGGAGGTGTGATCTTCATATCCTCAAGAGCATGTAACCAAAGTAAGGAAACTTATCTTTTGGGTATTTGGTTAAAGTGAAGGTAATGATAGTTTAGGCTTGAATGATAGTTATAGGTTGAAGATGTGAAGTTAATGGTATAATCTTGATCTTGTGTTGTAGGATCAACTACCAAGAAGCTATCACAACAAGTTCTATTGGAAGTAAGTGGGCTTGTTCCTTGAATGCATCTCATGGCCTATATATATGATGGATGATGTTGTTATTGTTCCTAGCTCCTTTTATCCATTGATTATATACTTTCTATGTAATGCTTCATTGATTGAAAGAAAAGGAAAGGAATTTTGATGTCAATTGCTACGGAAGGAGCTAATTCTAATTTTATGCACACCACATGTTTGATAAAATGATTCAATGGTTCTTTTTATGGCTTGATAGTTATATGGTAGTGGTGGTTCTTCTAGAACTTCTAAACCCACATAACGGAAGTTGATCAACATTTAACATGTACATTGACTGATTTTGACTGAAATGTACATGTATATCATCGACGGATGACTTATCAATGTCCTACAAGGAAAATGAAAGAAATGGTTGATAGAATGTCATCTTTTAATTGTTATCTATATATTCCATTAAACGATGACATTTCTTATGGTTCAATTGTAATGATTCCTTTCTTTACACTATTGTATATGTAATTGTTATTGAAAGTTCGACTTACCGAGTTTTGTAAACTCATTCCATTTATGTCATGGGATGCAGATTAAAAGGAATAGCGATAGATGCGTCGAGGCATGGAAGCTGCATGTGCCAGAGCTTGGAGAATGATGTTTTGATAAAATGTGGCAATTATAAGTGTTAGAGTAGGTGCCCGTCGAGCCAAGTGTTGGCCGAGTGTTCACAATGAAACTCTATGTATAAACAGTCTTTATTTTAATAATATTTGAAATTATTGTTTTGGCACTTCTTTATCTGTATACCCATGCATGTTGCAAAGATAAAGTCCTTGAATATACAAATAGTAGAAAGAATATGAGATGCTCATATGATGAGTATCATGAAACTCATATTTGCAATTATGTATATTCTAAAAAATTCCTAGTCGATTCAGCCGCCGCTAAGAAGGATATAGGCCGCTCGAGTTCTAGACTAGTAACTGCGATGTGATTACCATGTTTCATTGGTAGGGGACATTGTGATATCCGAGCATGCAGATAGTTGCTCCTGGTAGAGTGCACTGAACAACCCTCCATAAAGGACTTTCTAAGTGGTTCTCACTTATCGAGTGGAAACATCCTAGTTTATGGTTGTACACCATTAGTACTTATGACCCTGGACAACATTGAGACTCTATGTGCTAGAATTACACTTTGACTCGTTTACCGACTCATATGGGGTCATCAGGTGGCAAGGTTGGGTGTTTTGTCGAAACATATATGAGTCGATGCATTGTAGTCGGGGATTCACCGCTTACCTTCGGGTATGGATATCCTATGTGTATGTATATGAAATCTCTGGTCAGAGTATAGTGGTAATTATGAAAGGGGTTTAATAGATTACACCATCGATACAACTACAACATGACACATAGTATCGATTCATTGACCACTCTCGATATACCAATGGTTGTCGAATCAGTCGGGATATATGAGTTGAAGGAACAGTACTGTACGCTAACCATAATTGAATGGTTCTTGCAGGCACTATCATTTGATACTTAGGGAATCATGTAAGCGATGCTGCTAGGCATTTAACATGATTGGTTGGGTACTATCAGACTTGAGTTCTGACGTTCTTGTTATCAAGGAGTTGATAATTAAGAATAGAGCAATTGGGATATGCTCGTATAAGGACATGTTTAGTCCGAATCACATGGAGATGTGAACCCACGGCTAGTTGTATCAATGAACCATTGAGGGCCACACAAGTACTAGCTTTCTAGATCCCGTTGAGAAGTAAAATAGTTCAATGTGTTGAA
>NW_027342180.1:25200-26077 GCF_012295235.1 Primulina huaijiensis
TTCATATGTGGATTTAACCTTCTTTGTGGTTGTTGATATGTTTTAGCATTTTCTTCCAAATGAATTTTATGTGTGCAAATTAAAGGATTTATACCTACTATATCTTTCAAAGTCCATCCAATTGCATTTTTATATTTCTTAAGTAATTTAATTAAATCTTCTTCTTGATTTGGTAGAAGAGTGGAACAAATTACAACAGGAAATGTTTTATTTTCACCAAGAAATACATATTTCAATTCGAATGGTAAAACTTTTAATTCAAGTTTTGTATTATCATCTTTTTTAAAATTATTTTCAGACTCAAAACATTCTATTGAAAAAACTTCAGATTGTTGATATAAGTTTTCTTCTTGTATATTTTCTTCCATAATTGTTTCAATTTCATTATCATATTCATTTTCATCAATACTTGGTTTTTTACATAAATTGAACACATTAAGTTCTAGAGTCATATCTCCAAAAGACAATTTCATTATTCCATTTCGACAATTAATTAAAGCATTTGAAGTTGCTAGAAATGGTCGTCCCAATATTACTGGAATTTCATTATGTACTTCTATTGGTTGTGTATACAAAACAATAAAATCTACAGGATATATGAATTTATCAACTTGAACCAACACATCTTCTACAATACCTCTAGGTATTTTGATTGACCTATCCGCCAGTAAGATGGTAACAGAAGTGGGTTTTAATTCTCCTAAATTAAGTTTTTCATAAACTGAATAAGCAAGTAAATTCACACTTGCGCCCAAATCTAACAAAGTTTTTTTAATTTTATTTTCTCCAATAATACATGAAATTGTTGGACAACCAGGATCTTTATATTTTTAACTATAATTATTTTGAAGAATAGAACTTACTTGTTCAGCCAAGA
>NW_027342181.1:0-696 GCF_012295235.1 Primulina huaijiensis
TGTTTTGGCACACACAATCTACTTCGATATGTCCACATTCTTTCTGCATTCAATTCAAAGTTCAAATTGCCTTTTTCTTCATCTCGCTGCCTCAGTTGTTGTAATTCATTGTCTACACTTTGTTNAACAAGGAACAATCAGAAATAACATTCTTATTGATATACATGCTACACCCTACTCGATCCATCCAAGAGGCACAAAAATGTACAAAGATTTGAAACCATTATTTTGGTGGCCAGGTATGAAAAAAGACATTGCTCAATTTGTTGCACAATGTCTAACTTGTCAACAGGTCAAGATTGAACATCAAAGACCAGCAGGGCTCCTGAAACCGCTACACATTCCTGAGTGGAAATGGGAACATATCGCAATGGATTTCATCCTTGGTTTGCCAAGAACAAAAAGAGGATTCAATGCTATATGGGTTATTGTGGATCGACTTACGAAATCAGCTCATTTTCTTCCGGTGAAGACCACATACACGATGAATCAATATGCTGAAGAATACATCAAGGAGATACTGAGGCTTCATGGCATCCCAGTGTCCATTGTATCTGATAGAGATCCCAAATTTACGTCTGCATTTTGGAAGAGTTTACATCATGCTATGGGAACTCGATTGGCACTCAGTACAGCATTTCACCCCCAAATTGATGGACAATCAGAACGAGTAAATCAGATCTTAAAAGATATGTT
>NW_027342182.1:0-214 GCF_012295235.1 Primulina huaijiensis
GTAGAATAAATATTAAAAATGCTTTGTTTAAAATTTGGGATCAAATTATTGAGTTTTGGATTTATTCGGGATTTAATCGCCGCACGAAACGCTAATTAATGAAGTATTTGAAAAGCCTAGTTTTAAGCTTTATAAAATTATGAAAAATTATATTTAAGCTCAAATAATGATTAAAAGTCTAAGTTTTTAATTTGAGAATTTTATATTAAGGTTT
>NW_027342184.1:0-229 GCF_012295235.1 Primulina huaijiensis
CCTGAAAACTCCTTTGGACGCATCTTCATGAATCTCTTGTATACAACTTCGGGCCCTGTCGGCCTGGTCGCCACAGCGTTGTTCCCCGCAAACTGTGCGAAGAACTACGTCATCCCAGCAAGCATCTGGGCATCCATATCTGGAGGAGGGGGAGGAGGTCCGTACCTCTCCTGCCTCTGCTCACCTCGGTCCTCCTGGCGAGGCTCATCCACTCTCGTACGCTCGAGGA
>NW_027342185.1:0-516 GCF_012295235.1 Primulina huaijiensis
TGTTTCTTGAACGTATTCAGGGTGATATTTGTGGACTAATTCATCTATCATGTGGACCATTCAGATACTTTATGGTATTGATTGATGCCTCCAGCAGATGGTCACATGTATGTTTATTGTCAACTCGAAATGTTGCATTTGTAATATTACTTGCTCAAATAATAAAATTGATGAATCAATTTTCCGATTATACAATCAAGAAGATTAGACTTGATAATGCTGGTGAATTTACTTCCCAGACTTTCAATGATTATTGTATGTCTATGGGAATCATTGTTGAGCATCATGTTGCTCATGTACATACACAGAATAGATTGGCTGAATCATTGATTAAACGTCTGCAAATGATTGCTAGACCAATGATTATGAAAACAAAGCTCCCTATTTCTATATGGGGACATGCAATTTTACATGCCGCTGCATTAATTCGCATTAGACCAAGTGTATATCATAAATACTCCCCATTGCAGTTTGAATTTGGTAAAGAACCAGACATTTCTCATCTGAGAATTTTTG
>NW_027342186.1:0-910 GCF_012295235.1 Primulina huaijiensis
GAATTAAAGATTGTCCAGACAACAAGGACAAAGGGACGGGGCCCATTAAACACCATGAAAACAAGACTAATGCTCGGGTGTACGCGATAACCCAAGAAGAAGCTGATAATACCAACGAAGTGGTGGCAGGTACCATTTTACTCAATAAAATGCCTGCATATGCTTTGTTTGATTGTGGTGCCACACATTCATTTGTATCTAGAAGATTTGCTAAAAAGCTTAAACTTAAACATGATACTCTTAGTGAACCCTTAAGAATGGCAACACAGACGAGTAAAGTAATTGAATCACACAAAGTGTATCGAAACTATAAAATTTGTATCAGCAATCAAACTTTCAAAGCGGAATTGATTCAACTCAATATGGTTGAGTTTGACATCATTCTTGGAATGGACTTGTTGGCTAAAAACCATGCCATGGTAGACTGTCAAAGGAAAGATATTAGACTTCAGACTTCGAACAAATAGGAAGTCATATACCACGGGAAATCCAAAGAACGAAAATCTCTACTATCTGCCTCACAAGCCTGGAAGGCCATAAAAGGAGGTGAAGAGATTTATCTGGCAATGATCAATGAGATCAAGGAAGAAAAAGCCCCAACGTTAGGGGATATTCCAATTGTTCAAAAATTTCCAGACGTTTTCCCCGAAGAACTACCAGGTAAGATACCCGATAGGGAAATAGAATTTGAAATCAACTTGGCCCCTGGTGCTGCTCCCATATCGAAGGCACCATACCGAATGGCTCCAGCTGAATTGAAGGAGTTAAAAGAGCAACTCCAGGAATTATTAGACAAGAAGCAGATTCGCCCAAGTGTATCCCCGTGGGGAGCTCCAGTGCTATTGGTAAAGAAAAAGGACAGGAACATGAGGCTATGTATTGATTACCGGGAGTTGAACAAGATAACCAT
>NW_027342187.1:0-608 GCF_012295235.1 Primulina huaijiensis
GCATATGACTTCGTCTACTTTCAACAGTCCGGGTATTTCTTCTTCATCATCTATTCATTGTTATTGGTTGATATGTATTATGTGAGCACATTGCAGGATTTAATGCCTCCCAAGATAAAAGCCTCAGAGGGTGAGGATAGCCCCTCATCGAGAGTTGTTGACGAGTTCGGCAAATTATTGAAAGAGCAAGCCAAGGTTCATAGTGAACAGATTCAGCAGTNCAAGGAAAGAAGGATTTAAAATTACATTTCAATATATAATCAAAAGTATATACATGATCAAATAAGCGTTGCAACAAAATACAAAATATCATTTTGATCATGTCCAAAAGTTCTAACAAAATAGCCTTCTTCCTTCCATCTTCTATGCATATGACCTCGGCTCCAATCAAAGTCCTGGCCCGTCACTCTTATCTGCATCACATGAAATAACTGAAATGAGTATAAAACTTAGCAAGTGGAGCTATTACATAGCAATATACATATACCATACTCTGTAAAACGTGGCTTTGAAATCATTAATACCATCTAACTCTTGAAACATGAATAATATAGTAGAATATTAACAATAACGATGGTATTTATCTTTTCTCTTGTGGATTGATATCT
>NW_027342188.1:0-3217 GCF_012295235.1 Primulina huaijiensis
ATCAAACATTTCCCCAAAGGAGAAGAAACGGATACTACAGTAGATTGGGACTCAACAGGCAATGCATGCATCAATGCAAATCTCTCAGAAATAAATGTATGCGATGCACCAGTATCAATCAATACATATGCAGGATAACCAGAAATAAAACAGTTACCTGCAACAACGTCATCAGGTACGTCCTGTGCCTGCTCCTCAGTCAAAGCGAACACCCTGGCCTGCTGTCTAGGAGGTTGGCTCACTGTCTGGCTTCCTCCTGGCCTCTGCTGTGACTGGGTAGATGGTGCTGGCTGGAAAGAATGAACAGCTGAGGGTCGTCTCCCTGTCTGAGCCACTGATCCAGATGACTCTGCTCCCTGGGATCCCTGAGAACCTCTCTGGGGACATACTCTAGCAAATTGTCCCTGCTGTCAGCAAATACGGCAACAGCCAAACACTCCTCGGCACTGCTCTGTGGAATGTCTCCCTCCACACGTGCTGCAATAAGGTCCTGTATAACTTTGGCTCTGACCAGTCTGTCTCGAGCCACTGGAACTGGAAGAACTGCTGCCAGACTTCTTAAACTGTCTTCCTCTGGCTTTCAAATAGTCCTTCTTTCCACCACTGCTGCTACCACTCTCAAATCTGGGAGGGGGTTGCTGTGGTCTCGGTGCTGGGGCAACATATGAAGCTCCTCTCTGTCTCATCAGACCAGCTTCTGCTCCCTTTGCTCTATTCAGGGCGTCAGCAAAGTTGTTTGGTCGCCCAGTGTTCACCAATGTAAATATCTCCGGATTCAAGCCATTGATGAACTGATCAGCCACCGCTTCTTCATTCTCGGCCACATGTGGAGCAAATCTCAGTAGTGTAGAGAATTTAGAAACATATTCCTCAATGTTCAACTGCCCTTGTCTCAGATTCGCAAACTCAGCACCTTTATCCTTTCTGTATGACACAGGGAAGAATCTCTGATAGAATTCGGTTTTGAAGACATTCCAGGTAATAGGCGTACCTCGTTGCTCCAAGGCCCTCTTGGTCGTAATCCACCAGTTCTTGGCAACATCATGCAACTGGTGTCCTATCAGTTTCACTCTCCGCTCATCAGTGTAGTCCAAAGAGTCAAACAGCATCTCAATGTCATCTAACCAACTCTCGCAATCAACTGAAGTCTCAGTACCCTTCAGAGTCGGTGGATGGAACGACTGAAATCTCTTCAGCAAGGTTTCCATTGGTGTTGCTGTCACATCCATCGGATTTGCAGAGGTACTGCCCTGTTCTGGGATTCTTCGAGGAGGCATACCTGATTATCACAAGGGTTAGAAATCACATAATAAATATGTCTCAGTCCCTTTCTGAGCATCTTACCTCTGATAAAGAATCGGTTCTGATCCATTTCAAGAATACATATCACCATATCAAAATCAGATAATTCAGGTAAACATGTATTAAGGCAAAAAATCATGCTAGCAATCAAAAACAGGAAAGAAAACACATTCTACCCCGCTCACTAGCTCCAATCTCAATCTAAAGGATCTATCGCTCTGATACCAACTGTTGTGGGGACCCGGACGCTAATCATCTTCTTAATCGTCATTGGGATAATTGGATCAATGTAATTAATATGGGTCTACAATTTTTTTTTTTTTTTATATATAGTGCGGAACGTAATGGAATCAATCTAATTATACATATCAGTATAATAGTACAAGTCTTGTACAACAAACATCAAACTCAAACTAAGGTGTAACAACTAAATGTCAAGTGTTCCAAACCCTATATACATCAAAGTCCGAAGTCTCCACTCTAATCACGATCTCTCTCATCTTCTTCCTGACCCCGATCCTGTCCCACCTGTTGCCATGCACACATACAAACACGACAACAGCCGGATAATTCCGGTGAGAAATACATCCCAGTATAAATCAACAAAACATGCAATCATATAATCGATATAAAAGCATGAAACAAATATCAATCACATGTATTAAATCTGAAAACATAAATCGATATAAAACTGTAAATAACTCGTGACTCTACAGCTCAGACTAGACTCATTCCTAGTCTAGGGATCCCGGTTTCCAGACGTTGGCATACTATATCGAATCTCAGTAATAGAAGTAAATCCACTCCTAATCAAACATCGATATAAACCAAACATCTAGTGTCTTGACCTATCCGTCAAAGACTTTGGCACCTCCGCCAATAACTCCTCTGTGACAATGTGCAATGGGCCAGTGACTACTCTATCACAGTCTGGCACCTCTGTCACAAGACCAATCGTCTAATCACGCTTTCTATAAATCAATAGAACAAGCATATCAATTCAAATCAATGCATATAATAACAATAAGTATGTGGTTTAGGGAAACTCAAGTTATATCTAACTCGAGTCATTCTCCCGGGTTCGACATTGACTTATACCTTTCGTTCGTAGTCTCGGTCTGAAGAAATATCAATTCTGAATTCAAGAATGTCTCTGTAAATCTGAAAGGACATATTGAGAATAATAATATCAACATTCCAGTCCCAATTCAATACTGATTCTGATCAATCTAAATTTAATTCAAATCAACGGTATAACGGCACTATCTCGTATACCCGTCAATACAATATCAACAGATATCAATTACAATTCATAACCCATATCCAATACCATCTGTAATCAATCCATAATCCAAATCTATTCAATTTCACTCAATATAATCTGAAAAGTCATAATAATTCCAAATTCAACTTGTTCTTCGATCGGAATTCGATTCTACGATATCTCACATATCCAAAACACCATATAATGATCAAATAATAATTCCCCCAATATCATAATTTCAAATGATAACAGAACACAATAAAACTTACGTCCTTGTGTAGCTCTTGACGAGAGGATCTCAGAACTGTGCTCGGAAAAAAAATTAGATCGCCGGTACTTGAAAAATCAAATTTCTAACACATGAAGAAGCTTGAGGGTTTAGGCTATGGTTCTCTCAACTCGTTACTGGAAATCTGAATTTGGATAGATGGTTTACACGTTGAAGTGCATGGCAAGACATGTGTCCCATTCAACTTCCAATATTTGCACTTTAGTCCCTCAACTTTTCACTATTTGCAAAACGGCCCCCGCTCAATCTTTTAATTTAATTTCAATCCTATGGAATTGTAAAACCATGGAATATGACTCAACATTCCAAAATTCATAAATTAAATAATCTCGGATTAAAATGATAAAATCTCGGGCCTTACA
>NW_027342188.1:3637-5245 GCF_012295235.1 Primulina huaijiensis
CTACCCCTTACGGCCTCTCTTTTCCCTCTACCAAATCCTCTACCTCTTCCAATCCTACCCCAATTTTCGTTTTGGCTCTCCTCATCTCCTCCCAAATCATACTCTTCCTCTTCTTCTCCCCTACCCATATTTTTAGGCTTAGATTTATCTCCACTAGTACTAACTTCAAGCCTATCCAACCGCTCATGTAATGGCTCTAACTCGGTTCTCATCATCCTACTAAAATGCCCAAATAACGCTTCCATTTGTACTTTAGATAACCTCGGGTTCGAACTATCTCCTACCTCCCTCTCCATTTAATTTCAGTTTGTACCTGCAAGAAAACGTTAGTAGAAAACAATATGTTCCTCACCCAAATGCTCACGGTCACTCCAAAGAAAGTCTCTCGTCAATCCTCTCAAATTTTTTTTTTCTCACAACAAATACTCACCGTTCACCCCAAAGAAAATTCACTCGGACTCAAGTATTTTCACTCAAATTCGAGGGTTCTCTCAAGGTGCTCAAGCTTTGTATTTGCGTATATCAAACAATCAAGTTCAACTTGTGAACAAATGTGATCGACTCACTTGGACTGCGTAGACAAGAAATTTGAAGTTATAAATTTTTTTTTTGATTATGAGAGACAATTGAATATGACTCTATAAAGAAAATAGAACAAAATACCAATAAGAAATACTGGTGAATTTTCGGTTTTTTGGTTTTTTTTTTCCTCTAGGAATTCCGAAAATTCAAAGAAAAATAAATAAGACACAAAATTTCGTGTATCACAGATTCACGAACGACGAATAATGATAGAACCAAACAGATTTGAAAGCAGAACTAAAGGATAATTAGATCTGATAAATGGAACGAAGGATAAACTTACTTGAAATCAATTAACCAAAAGCTCTGATACCAAATGATATGAATCCAAGTACGAATAAAAAGCAAACACGATTAAAATTGAATCGCGCCCTCAATTGAAAAACGAACAAGGAATTCGTTGTTGTGTCCCGATCTTTTGAATCAAGTATGGTTTGATTTTCACACCTAAACTACGAGGTTTAGTAATAAAGAATCACGATGAAAACAATCGAAATTTAGAACGAACCTTCAAAGAACCAGTCAATGACAATCCGCACAAGACGATCGACAAACGCCACAAAGTTAAAACTTTGATAAGTTTGATTTTTTTGTTTACAAAGCAAAAGCCTTGAAAGTTGAGAGAAAAGTTCTCAAAAGTTTTTGATATTCAATGAATAATGATCTGAATAATGTCCCAAAATTCGTCCAATATGTTTACATAATCAAGATATGAAATCTAGTTGCCAAAATAATTAAAACACTAACTTAGGAAAAAAAATCTGCGCCGCGCGCATATGCGCGCCCCGACTCGCGCATATGCGCGCAAGTCTCTGCCCATGTCGCGCATATGCGCGCCCTAATCTGGCGCATATGCGCGAAGCCCACTGTTAAAGTCTTCGGTGTCCAGTACTTCTCGCGCATATGCGCGCCCCTTCGCGGCGCATGTGCGCGAGCTCGCGCATATGCGCGCCCTGTCTTCGCGCATGTGCGCGAGATCTTCTGTCCAGATTTGCGCTCCGTTTTGCATGGATGCTTGAATAATGT
>NW_027342188.1:6464-35112 GCF_012295235.1 Primulina huaijiensis
CATGTCATTTGAATGTCTGAGGAAAAAGTTATGCTCATTCTCCCAACATGTGTCATTATAGGAACGACGATACGCGCGACACACTTCGGGGCGCTTTTGGCTTGTCTTCCACAATGATTTGAACAAAACTCAAAACATGAAAGTTACACCTCTATGTCTTATCTAGCCACTCCAATTGGCCTCATACCAATTGGCTCAACATACGAATTATCATGAATTTACTCGCAACGCCGCTACAATATAACTACGCATCATCTATAAACACAATACCATAAATCATAAATCTCAACTCTTAACATCAAAACTATACTTAAACTTAACCAAGGAGTCAATAAACATATTAAATCTTAAACCGTACCGATCACCAAGCTTGGATATTACAATCTCCCCTCCTTAGAGGAATTTCGTCCCCGAAATTGACGTCACTGCGCAAACAACTCAGGATGCTTTTCTTTCATCTCATTCTCTGGTTCCCACGTGGCTTCTTCAATCAATTGATTCCTCCAAAGGACTTTAACAATGCCGATCTCTTTATTCCTTAATACTTTAACTTTGCGATCCAAAATTTGGACTGGAACCTCTTGGTACGTCAAATTCGGCGTCAAATCCAATGGCTCGTGGCGAAGAACCTGGGAAGGATTCGGAATATATTTCATGAGCATAGAGACATGAAAAACATTATGAACTCTATCAAGATATGGCGGTAAGGCTAACCTGTAAGCTCAATCACCGACTCTATCCAATATCTCAAATGGACCAATAAATCTCGCACTCAACTTTCCCTTCTTGCCAAACCGCATCACACCTTTAAGAGGTGCTATCTTCAAGAACACATGATCGCCAACCTCAAACTGCAACGGCATTCGTCTCACATCAGCATAGCTCTTCTGTCTGGACTGCGTTTGTCTTCATCCTCTCTCGAATAACAGCAACAACATCAGCTGTCTGTTGGACCAACTCTGGACCCAACATCTTCCTCTCACCAATCTCATCCCAATATAAGGGAGATCTACATTTTCTGCCATAAAGTGCTTCATAAGGTGCCAAGCCAATCGTCGCCTGGTAACTGTTATTGTACGTGAACTCAACAAGAGGCAATTTGGAATCCCAACTACCAGGATAGTCTATAGTACAAGCTCTGAGCATATCCTCCAAAATCTAAATAACTCTCTCTGATTGACCGTCGCTCTGAGGATGATATGCTGTACTGAATGCTAACCGTGTACCCAAGGCTCTATGTAAACTCTTCCAAAACTCTGAAGTAAATCTAGGGTCACGATCAGACACAATCGACACAAGAACACCATGAAGTCTGACAATATATGCTATGTACTCTTCGGCATACTGGTTCATGGAATACGTTGTCTTGACTGGGAGAAAATGAGCTGACTTGGTCAACCAATCAACGATAATACTGGAGAACTTGAAAACGATCTCTACAACTTAAAATTGAAAGATATTCTACTAAACAATGTCCAAACAATAACAACAACAAACAAGCGAAAACAAGATACTCTAAATCTGGCACAATTATGGCATGCTCGGTTANAATCACCAGCAGGAATGCAAATACGGCCTCTAAACGTCACCAAACCATCTCCATTCGTCGAGAACTCTGAATTTCCTCTCTCCTCTGCTCTAGCTCTCAACTCTAACAACTGAACATCAATAGCCTGCTCTCTACGGATCCTGTCCGTCAATGTAGCCCGAATAACCAACGCTGAAAAACGAGCAATGGTTCCTGGAACCACCAAAGCTTTCTCCTCTCGTTGCAAGTCCAACAACAACGGCTTATGAATCATAGAACTCAAAGAAGAACTTGACTTACGACTCAATGCATCCGCTACAACATTCGCCTTCCCTGGGTGATAACTAATCGTCACATCAAAATCTTTGACAAGCACTAACCACCGTCTTTGCCGCATATTGAGTTCTTTCTTGGAAAACCAATACCTTAAACTCTTGTGGTCAATGAAAATTTCACACTTTTCGCCATATAAATAGTGTCTCCAGATTTTCAGGGCGAAAACTACAGCTGCCAGTTCCAGGTCATGCGTAGGATAATTTTTCTCGTAGTCTTTCAACTGACGAGAAGCATAAGCTATAACATTTTCACGTTGCATCAGCACTGCACCGAGGCCCTTCTTCGACGCATCAGTATAAACAACAAAGTCCTCTGAACCACTGGGCAATGCAAGTACCGGAGCTGTCGTCAACTTATCTTTCAACTCCTGGAATCCTCTTTGGCATTCATTGGACCACTCAAACTTCACAGTCTTCCTCGTCAAACTGGTTAATGGCAGGGTAATTTTGGAAAAATTTGAAATAAATCGACGATAATAACCCGCCAAACCAAGAAAACTGCGAACCTCTGATACAGTGGCAGGGATAGGCCACTTCTGTATTGCCTCTATTTTCGCTGGATCAACAGCTAACCCATCCTTCGAGACAACATGGCCTAAGAAAGAAATCTGCTCTAACCAGAACTCACATTTCTTCAACTTAGCATACAACCTCTTCTCCCTCAACAATTGAAGAACAACTCTGAGGTGCTCTGCATGAAGCTCTCTAGTCTTGGAATAAATCAATATATCATCGATGAAAACAGTGAAAAGCTATCCAAATACGGCTTGAACACCCGGTTCATAAGATCCATAAAGACTGAAGAAGCATTAGTCAGACCAAACGACATCACAAGAAATTCGTAATGCCCATACCTGGTCCGAAACGCCGTCTTAGGGATATCAGACTCCCTAACTTTCAACTGATAATAGCCAGATCGTATATCAATCTTCGAAAACACCGTAGCCCCCTGCAGTTGGTCAAAAAGGTCATCAATCCGTGGCAACGGATATTTATTCTTAATCCTCACTTTGTTGATTTCTCTGTAATCAATGCACAGCCGCAAAGACCCATCTTTCTTCTTAACAAAAAGAACCGGAGCTCCCCAAGGCGAAGAACTCGGCCGAATAAAACCCTTATCTAATAGATCCTGCAACTGCGTCTTCAACTCCTTCATCTCTGTAGGGGCCATTCTGTACGGAGCCTTAGAAATAGGAACCGTACCTGGGACTAAATCAATCACAAACTCCACATCTCTGTCCGGCGGTAAACCCGGCACATCATCCTCAAATACATCAGGGAACTCTCTCACAACATCAATATCATCAAGATTCAACTTCACAATTCTATCCATATCCACAATCGAAGCCAAAAACCCATCACAACCTCTAAACAACAACTTCTTAGCCTCAAGACACGAAATAAAAGGAAGGACCAGCGAAGTACCTGCACTGGCAAGCATACCTTCCTTATTTCCATCATCTGCAAATTTCACCGTCTTAGCAACGCAATCAATCACTGCACGGTAAGTTGATAGCCAATCCATGCCAAGTATAATATCAAACGCAACCATCGGAATAACAATCAAATCGGCATAAACAACTCGCCCATCGATTTGAACAGAACAAGCATACACAATAGACGTCGGGCACAACACATCTCCCGAAGGCAATACAACATTAAACTGGAGGGGTAAAATAGAAGGAACTAAACCCAAAGATCTCAAATATAGTTCAGACATAAAAGAATGAGTAGCACCTGTATCAATCAATGTCGTAGCTACTCTGCCTGAAATTAAGATAGTGCTAGAGATCACAGAAGAATCAGGGTTTATACCTTCCTTCGTCATGGTGAAGATGCGACCCTGCACCTTCTCTTTACTCGATCCTCTCGGACAATCCTTAGCAATATGGCCTGCAGTACCACATCGATAGAAAGTGTGAGTACCAAATCTGCACTCTCCCCTATGATGCCTACTACACTTGGGACACAACGGCTTCTCTGGATCAGATGGAACTGTCGGTGCTTTAGAACTCGGCTCTATCTTGCCTTTCCCTTTAAAATGGTCCTTTCCTCTTTGGCTCGAACCTTGACCTCTTTGAGCAACAAAATGCTGCCTCGTCTGTCTCTCTCTGGCAATGTCTTTCTCATCTTTCTCGGCTAACAAAGCCTTAGCCACAATTTCTTTAAATGTCACAGCCTTAGACATATTGATGTCCCTCTTGATCTCTGCTCGAAGGCCTCTAATGAAATGAGCACCCTTGTCTTTGTCATTGGAGGCAATATATGGGGCAAACAGACAGCCCTCCTCGAACTTCAGAATATACTCATCAACATTCATACCTCCTTGACGAAGCTCTAGAAATTCAGTTACCTTCCTTGCTCGAAGTGCATCTGGGAAGTACTTGTCATAGAAAAGATCCGTGAACTCTTGCCACTTCATTGCCGGAACATTAATACTTACCTTGGTAGCATTCCACCAAATGCGTGCAGCTTTGACTAACATGAACACTGCACATCCAACTCTGTCTTTGTCTTCATACTTGAGATGATCAAATATCGCCTCAAGAGCTTTGACCCACTCTACAGCCACCAATGGATCAGTGCTTCCTGCAAATTCCGGCGGATCCATCCTCTTGAAAGCAGAAAATACCCCATCGGTTCCAACTGCTTGAACCACTGGGCCTCTTCCTTGTCCTCTACCTTGGCCTGTACCTTGCATACGGAGCAACTGCTGGATCTGCTCACTATGGACCTTGGCTTGCTCTTTTAGTAACTTGCCGAACTCATCGACAACTCTAGAGGAAGAACTATCCTCACCCTCTGAAGCCTTTCTCTTAGGAGGCATACTCCTACAATGTGCTCACATAATACATATCAATAGATAACAATGAATAGATGTAGAAGAAGACATACCCGGACTGTTGAAAGTAGACGAAGTCATATGCATTGGTCCGAAGAACGGGGCTCTGATACCAATAAATGTAACGCTCTGACCCGATTTCATAAAATAACAGCGGAATTTAAAATTTTCTTTGAAGGGAGGAAGGATTTAAAATACATTTCAATATATAAACAAAAGTTAATACATGATCAATCAAATGAGGCAACAAAATACAAAACATCATTTTTGTGATCATGTCAAAATACTTGCAAAATAGTCTTCTTCCTTCCCTCTCTTATGCATATGACCCCGGCTCCAATCAACGTCCCGGCCCGTCACTCTTATCTGCATCACATGAATAACTGAAATGAGTATGAAACTCAGCAAGTGGAACTCTTACATAGCAATGTACATATACCATACTCTGTAAAACGTGGCTTTGAAAACATTAAATACCATCAACTCTGAAACATGAATATCATAGAATGAATAACAATAACGATGGTATTTCTCTTTTCTCTGTTGGATTGATATCTATATAGTATCTCTGTCTCTGTGCCTCTATCCCATCGATATGAATCGATAACTCTGAGGGATATAAGCCTATGGTCGTTGATCAACTTATTGCATGCAATCTCTGACTATGTATCTATCAATCCAATAAAACATTTAAACTCTCTCTTGGACATTAAATCAAACACTTTGAATACTATCTTTTCTCTTGTATTCCCTTTGACATGGTTGAGACATAAAATGCCTCTATAATATACAACAAAGTGTAATAATACATAACATGAATCAAGTGAAGGGAATAGCACATTAAAACCATTGAAACACCATACATATATTATCATGTGAGCACAAGAAATGAAATTCCACTTACAACACTTGTAGCACTTGGTTTCTTAAACCTTGATGGTGATCCTACAATAATAAACCCAAAAACTAACCATCAACACCCAAATAATAACATTAAATGACCATTTATCACAATACATCTATCATACTTATCATCCCCTAACTCCATCATCTTCAATAACTCAAGAACAAGAAGAAAAACCACTTACCTTTGCCCCTTTTTCTAAAAAGATGAAGTTCCAACTCCGGATTGAAGATTAATTGCTTGACTGAAAGAAAGGATAAGAAGAAAATGAAGAACCCTACTTGGAAACGTTGGAGGAGAGAAAAAGAAGAGAAGGAAAATGAAGAAAATGAGAGTTTCAATCGGTTTTATGCCTTAATTCACCCAAAACACGCTTTTGTACTGAGCTGGCGCTCTGGCGGTCATAAATTACCGCTCAGGCACTGACCATACTGTCCGGTACAAAATTTACAGAACCGGTGGCACGCGGGCGGTCATAAATTACCGCTCGGGCACCGCTCTGCGCACAGCCGCCTCAAAGATCGCCTCCGAAACGCCTCTTCCTGAAATAATTTGAAAAAGTAGTAAACATGAAAGTTGTAGCTCTATGTCTTGGCTTGCGTCTCCAATCAGCCTCATGTCATTTGAATGTCTGAGGAAAACGTTATGCTCATTCTCCCAACATGTGTCATTATAGGAACGACGATACGCGCGACACACTTCGGGGCACTTTTGGATTGTCTTCCACAATGATTTAAACAAAACTCAAAACATGAAAGTTACACCTCTATGTCTTATCTAGCCACTCCAATTGGCCTCATACCAATTGGCTCAACATACGAATTATCATGAATTTACTCGCAACGCCTCTACAATATAACTACGCATCATCTATAAACACAATACCATAAATCATAAATCTCAACTCTTAACATCAAAACTATACTTAAACTTAACCAAGGAGTCAATAAACATATTAAATCTTAAATCGTACCGATCACCACGCTTGGATATTACACTAGGTCTAAGAAGGAGAGAAATCTTATATTTGTGATACTTAGTGATATTTTATCATTTGGTGTCATTTGTTATTTGGTATGTGGTAAAGTTGTTGCGTTTATAGGAAAGGCAACGGTGATATTGAAATTCCCAGTGCTGATGGAGGGAGCAAACGATAGCACCTACAAACTTGAGCTTGAAGGTAAGCGTGTCGATAATATATTCCTTGTTATTACTAACTTGCTTCATTTTTGCGTAGGTAGACAAGATTTGAGGACAAATCTTTTTGAAGAAGGGGAGTATGATATGATTCTGGCCGGGCATGACGTGCGAATAAAGAGGTTCAAGGAAGAGGTTCAAGGATGTCCAAGGTTAGTGATGCATGGGAATACATTTGGGGCCAAAAGAACATTATTCAAGCATAATTTTGAAGTACCGAGGCTGCACGGACCTGAGCACAGACCCGTACACGGGGTGCGTGTCCATTACACTTGAGTAAGAGAAATCCCGAGCCTACACGGACCTGTACACGGGGTCCGTGTCCATTGTTTTCCCGGAGCGTAATTTGGCCGAGCATACATGGACCCTTACCCGGAGGCCTACACGGGGTCCGTGTCCGACACGTTTGGGCGCAGATTTTTTTCTATTTTAGAGTTTTTATTATCTTGACAAGAAGATTTCATATCTTTTTGATTTGGTATCAATATATAGACGAATTTTATTGTTTGAAAACACAACATTGATAATTTTTCTTCTTTTATGAAATCTTGACATTGAGAATTCTCTTAAAAAAACAAGCTTAAGTTTCGTTATAACTTTTTAAAGAAAAATCTCAAAGTTTGATATTCAATCAATAATAATGTGTCTTGTTTTCTTAAAATTTCGTCCAAATATGTTTTAATATCAAAAAGATAACAATATCTAGTTTCCCAAAAAAATAAAACTCTAAAGAAGAAATAAAATCTCGCAAAACCGCAAAGTACACGGACCCCGTGTAGACGTCCGGAGCTAGGTCCGTGTAGGCGCTGTGTGGTACACGGACCCCGTGTACAGGTTCGTGCTCGGGTCCGTGTACACTCTGGATTTCTTCATTCTCGGCTGTAATGGACACGGACCCCGTGTACAGGTCCGTGCTCGGGTCCGTGTAGGCTCTGGACTGCTTGCATAATGTTCCTTTGGTTCCCGAACTCACTCCCATGCATCACGAACCCTTCGGCACTTTGCTCCTTGCACGTAAGCCCTCCTTGATTGCTCATGACTCCCTGCAGTGCCTCCTTAAACTTCTTCAGTCGTCCTCTCGTGATCGGTCCCTCCGACAACTCCAAAGGATCCCATGCTTTCCTTGGCGCTCGATCACCCGTGTTTGCATCATCCTCCCCTTCTTGAAAAGGATTTGTCCTCAAATCTTGTTCATCACCTACATCAAACAATGACAAATCTCTAACATTGAAAGTGGAACTCACATTGCACTCACCTGGTAGATCGAGTTTGTAGACGTTGTCATTGATCCTTTCTAGAATTTGAAATGGTCCATCGCCCCTAGGTAGTAGCTTTGAACGACGCTTCTCGGGGAACCTTTCTTTTTGCAAGTGGAGCCACACCCAATCACCTTTCTCAAAGATCACCTTCTTCTTCCCTTTGTTGGCTTGCTTGGCATATTGCTCATTTCTCTTCTCAATGTTGGCCTTGACCTTTTCATGCAACCCCTTAACAAATTCAGCCTTCTTTTTGCCGTCCATGTTCAACCTTTCACTCACAGATAAAGACATCAAATCCAACGGAGTCAAAGGATTAAAACCATATACAATTTCAAATGGCGAATAATTTGTAGTAGAATGCACACAACGATTATAAGCAAACTCAACAAATGGTAAACAATCTTCCCAATTCTTTAAGTTCTTCTTAAGAATAGCACGCAAAAGTGTCCCTAAAGTTCTATTAACAACTTTAGTCTGTCCATCCGTTTGAGGAAGACATGTAGTAGAAAACAACAATTTTGTGCCAAGTTTAGCCTACAACATTTTCCAAAAGTAATTCAAAAACTTAACATCACGGTCAGAAACAATATTCCTAGGCATGCCATGCAACCTAACGACTTCTCTAAAGAACAAATCCGCAATGTGAGAGGCATCATCAGTTTTGTGACAAGCAATAAAATGTGTCATCTTAGAATCTATCAACAACAACAAATATCGAATCCCTTCCCTTCTTAGTCCTAGGCAACCGCAAAACAAAGTTCATAGAAATGTCAATCCAAGGTTCACTAGGAACAGGAAGTGGTGTATACAATCCATGTGGTTGTGTCTTAGACTTAGCTTGTCTACACGTTATGCACTTATCACAAACTCGCTCAACATCACGGTTCATATGTGGCCAATAAAAATGTTCATGCAAAGCATTCAAGGTTTTTGTGTAATGCCCGAGAATTTTATGTTGATAATATGAGATTAATGATTATGACTTGTAGCGCTTATAGATGGATCAAGTCGCGATTAGAATGGGACATGCATGAGTTAGCCTAAGTTGAAATCCCGTAAGTATCGCGCACATGCGCGGCAAAGAGGCGCGCATCTGCACGAGTTCTATGTGCCGAGGTCGAAGGCCTCGCGCATATGCGCGAGAAGCGACGCGCATATGCGCGAGTTGCTGGAATTGATTTATGCGGAGACCGTAGGTCTCGCGCATATGCACGAGAATAGTGCGCGCATATGCGCGAGCAGCAGAACAGCCAAAATGCCGAGACCGAAGGTCTCGCGCATATGCGCCGGTTGAGGTCGCGCATATGCGCGAGACGTGTTGAACAAAGAATAAGCCATTTGCCCTTGCCATGCATATATGGTGTATGTGTCTTCATTTCCTCACGAATTCAGCAGGCAAGAATTGAGAGAACTCCATAGAAATCTTCAAGGTTCCTTCCATCTTATACTTGAGTTGGGCAACATCTAATCATCCAAACTTCAATCCAAGCATAGATTCTTACTCCTCTCATTAAGGGCTATCAAAGGATGTAAGTATCTTTTAGTTTCAGCATGTTTGGGAGTTTACATGTTGGGGAAATTCTGATATGCTTGTAATTATGTGTTCTCGAGATCATTGACATCGTAGAAACGTAAACGAATCGAGAAAGTGATACCCTATGTGATTGTTATGAGTTTTCCAGCATATATTGAGTTAAGATGGTGCAGAATTCAGTCTTATGAATTGATGTTGATAAGAATTATGAGTATTGCTATTGAGTATTGATATTTGAGTTGATCGGTATCGTGAAATTACGCTGTTATGCCGTCGAAACGTACCGAGATTACATATTGATCCGTATATATATTCCTTTGAGTTGAAGGTTGACATGGGACACTTTATACATGTCATTTCAGATTTGTATTGACTGATTAGTATCAAGATTTCAAGACTTCGACTTGTTCAGACCGGGATTACGACAAGGAAGGTATAATTCATGTGAACACGGGAAGACATGACTCGATTCAGACTGGATACGAGTTTCCCAAAATCACATACTAGATTCTTAATTATGTTTGATTATGATTATGTCTTGTTTGTAGATTTATATTCAAGCCTTTGAGATAGGAGTCATTGACAGATTGTCAAACTAGACGTTCGGGGTATCGAAGCATAGGAGCAGATCATCTCCGATTGTAGACATTTGATACAGATATGACCGAAATCTAGGAATAAGACGTACCCCCACCCCGATTGGGAGAGTAAGTGGGAGACTTGTTACGTCTTATTCACACCAGGATCCCTAGACTTAGATATGAGTCGAGTCAAAGAATAAGAGTTTTATCTGTATTCACTAGTGTGTCATAATTACTGATTTATGTGTTATGATTTTGTATTTACTTGCATGACATGCATGTATACATGTTTTATACTGGGATTTGTTCTCACCGGAGTATCCGGCTGTTGTTGTGTCTGTATGTGTGCATAACAACAGGTGGGACAGGATCAGGGTCACGTAGAGGATGAGAGAGCAAGATAGCGTGGAGATTACGGACGTAGAAGAATTACTAGTGTTTTCGTACTAGACATGTACTGAACTTATAAACCCCAGTATGTTAATTGTAGACGAACATGTGATTGTTATTTAGAGTTGAATAAGATGACAGTATTTTATATAATGGTTTGTGCTTGTTTATATACATTTGAATAAATGTTAAAAGCAAAATTTTGACCCACATTTTCTAGCAAAGATCCAACTAATCCCAAAGATAATCGAGTTAGAGCCCGGGTCACCACAACAGGTGGTATCAGAGCGGTAGGTTCTGTAGACTGAGATAGAATAGTTTGAGCGGGGTAGATGAGCCTTCTTCCTTGCTTTTGGATGTTAGCATGATTTATTGCTTTCCCTATGATATGTTGTATTGTTATCTAAGTTGATTACAGCATCTACTTGCCAAGACTGAATCAGAACCAATTCTGGATCAGAGGTATATGATCAGAGGAGGACTGAGACAGATTGTATAGACTGTATACTAATCCGTTTGATAATCAGATATGCCTCCTCGACGAGTACCGCAACCAGTAGCAGGTCGGGCACCAGAACAGGGCAGTACCTCCAATGATCCGATGGATGTGACCGCTACACCGATGGAGACGTTGTTAAAGCGGTTTCAGTCGTTCCGACCACCGACACTGAAGGGCACAGAAAATTCAGTTGAATGTGAAAGTTGGCTCGATGACATCGAAATGTTATTTGAATCTCTTGATTACACCGACGAGCGACGAGTTAAACTTATTGGGCACCAACTGCAAGAGGTTGCCAAGAACTGGTGGATTACCACAAAGAGGGCCTTGGAGCATCGTGGTGCAGAGGTCACTTGGAAGGTGTTCAAGACAGAGTTTTATCAGCGATTCTTTCCCGTCTCCTACCGAAAAGACAAAGGTGCTGAATTTGCCAACCTGAGACAGGGACAGCTGAACATCGAAGAATATGTCGCTAAGTTCTCCACATTACTCCGATTTGCTCCCCACGTTGCTGGGAATGACGAGGCCGTTGCGGATCAGTTTATCAATGGCCTGAATCCGGAGATATTCACNACCGCTACACCGATGGAGACGTTTTTAAAGCTGTTTCAGTCGTTCCGACCACCGACACTGAAGGGCACAGAAAATTCAGTTGAATGTGAAAGTTGGCTCGATGACATCGAAATGTTATTTGAATCTCTTGATTACACCGACGAGCAACGAGTTAAACTTATTGGGCACCAACTGCAAGAGGTTGCCAAGAACTGGTGGATTACCACAAAGAGGGCCTTGGAGCATCGTGGTGCAGAGGTCACTTGGAAGGTGTTCAAGACAGAGTTTTATCAGCGATTCTTTCCCGTCTCCTACCGAAAAGACAAAGGTGCTGAATTTGCCAACCTGAGACAGGGACAGCTGAACATCGAAGAATATGTCGCTAAGTTCTCCACATTACTCCGATTTGCTCCCCACGTTGCTGGGAATGACGAGGCCGTTGCGGATCAGTTTATCAATGGCCTGAATCCGGAGATATTCACCTTGGTGAACACGGGACGACCCAACAATTTTTCTGATGCCTTGAACAGGGCGAAGGGAGCAGAAGCCGGGTTGCTTAGGCAACGAAGCACTTCTTATACCACTCAGACTCCTAGACCACCCCAGCCCTCGGGTCAGTATCAGCAACCACCTCCCAGATTCGAGAGTGGTGGTAGCAGCAGCGGGAGGAAAGACAGTTTGAAAGTGAAGGGGAAGCAGTTCAAGAAATCAGGGAGCAGTTCGTCGAGCTCCAGTGGGCCGAGACAGACAGGGTCGGGCCAGAGATCAGAGTATACAGGGGTTTACTGTAGTTCTTGTGGAGGTAGACATGCCACCGAGCAGTGTCAGGGCGTGATGGGTCGCTGCAACATTTGCAGACAGCAGGGCCACTTCGCCAGGGTCTGTCCACAGAGAGGTGCACAGCAGACTCAGAGTGTAGGAGCATCTGGCTCTGTAGCTCAGCCTGAGAGGCAAGCTTCATCTGTTCATTCATTCCAGCCAGCCCCTGCATCTACACAGCCCAGAGCTCGAGGTGGCCAGACAGTGAGCCAACCTCCCAGACAGCAGGCTCGAGTGTTTGCGCTGACAGAAGAGCAGGCTCAGGATGCCCCTGATGACGTGATAGCAGGTAATTGTTCGCTTTGCGGTTATCCTGCTTATGTTCTGATAGACACAGGTGCATCACATACATTCTTATCTGAGCGTTTTGCATTGACATATGCATTGCCTATTGAGTCGTTGTCTACTGTAGTGTCTATCTCTTCTCCTTTGGGGACAGGGTTGATATCAGTGACATCTGTTAGATCATGTTTACTACAGTATGATGGGCATGAGATAGATTTAGACTGTATTGTACTTGGGTTATCTGATTTTGATTGCATTATTGGTATCGACATGCTAACCAAGTACAGAGCGACAGTAGACTGTTTCCACAAGATTGTTAGATTCAGACCAGAGATGGCTGAAGAGTGGAAGTTCTACGGCAAAGGGTCTAGAGCTAGGATTCCTTTGATTTCAGTATTGTCTATGACTCGATTACTACAGAAAGGAGCAGAAGGGTTCCTTGTCTATTCAGTTGATTTACTGAAATCGAGTCCTACCTTGGCAGATGTGCCAGTGGTTAGCGAGTTTGCAGATGTGTTCCCCGATGAGATTCCGGGATTGCCTCCAGTCAGAGAGGTAGATTTTAGCATCGACCTAGTACCAGGTACGGTTCCTATTTCTCGAGCTCCTTATAGAATGGCACCGATAGAGTTGAAAGAATTGAAAGAACAGCTTGAAGATTTGCTGGCCAAGGGATATATCAGACCGAGTGTATCTCCTTGGGGCGCACCAGTGCTATTCGTGCGAAAGAAAGACGGTTCGATGAGATTGTGTATCGATTACCGGCAACTGAACAAGGCAACAGTAAAGAACAAGTACCCATTGCCTCGCATCGACGATTTGTTTGATCAGTTGCAGGGATCCTCTGTCTATTCCAAGATCGATCTGAGATCTGGATATCACCAGCTGAGAGTTAGAGATGTTGATATACCGAAGACAGCATTCCGAACCAGGTATGGACATTATGAGTTTATTGTCATGCCTTTTGGTTTAACGAATGCGCCAGCGGTGTTTATGAGTCTGATGAACCGTGTCTTTCAGAGGTATCTGGATGAGTTTGTGATTGTTTTTATAGATGATATTTTGGTTTACTCGAGAAATGAGACTGATCATGCTGAGCATTTGAGAATTGTGTTGCAGACGTTAAGAAATGAGCAACTGTATGCTAAACTGTCAAAGTGTGAGTTTTGGCTGAGACAGGTTGTCTTCTTGGGTCATATCATATCTGGAGACGGTATTTCTGTTGATCCGAGTAAAGTGGAAGCTGTGATCAGTTGGCCGAGACCGACTTCTGTGCCAGAGATACGCAGTTTCATGGGTTTAGCAGGGTACTATCGACGATTTATTAAAGATTTCTCCAGTATTGCGAAACCGATTACCCAGTTGACACAGAAGAATACTCCATTTGTGTGGTCTGAAGATTGTGAGTCTAGTTTCTTAGAGTTGAAGAGACGACTAACCAGTGCTCCAGTGTTGACGATACCTTCAGGTACAGGTGATTTCGTTGTATATTGTGATGCATCGCACAGAGGGTTAGGATGTGTTCTTATGCAGCGACAGCATGTTATTGCCTATGCTTCGAGACAGTTGAAGCCACACGAGACTCGATACCCAATTCATGATCTTGAATTGGCGGCTATCGTATTTGCACTGAAGATATGGCGACACTATCTGTATGGCGAGAAATTTGAGATCTACTCTGATCACAAAAGCCTGAAGTATCTGTTTTCTCAGTCATAGTTGAATATGAGACAGCGACGATGGCTTGATCTGCTGAAAGACTTTGATTGCGAGATCAAGTACTATCCAGGGAAGTCGAATGCAGCAGCGGATGCTTTGAGTCGAAAGGTATGTTCCTTATCCTTGTCGACGATAGGTGTTTCGAATATGATAGAAGATTGTTGCTTTTCTGGATTAGCATTTGATACAGATAGTAGACCGTTGCGACTTGCCACTATTCAGTGTGAACCAGATTTGATTGTTCGCATCAAAGAGGCACAAAGAACCGATCAGAGTGTTCAGAAGTCGATTGATATGGTCAGATCAGGACATATTTCTGAGTATCAGGTACGTGATCATGCTTTGTATGTGAATAACCGTCTTGTAGTGCCAGATGTTTCAGATTTGAAACAACAGATACTGTCAGAAGCGCACTGTAGTCGGTTCAGTATTCATCCTGGTGGCAGGAAGATGTACAATGATCTGAAAACACAATTCTGGTGGAAACAGATGAAGACAGATATTGCAGAGTTTGTGTCTAAGTGCTTGAATTGCCAACAGGTGAAGGCCGAGAGAAAGAAGCCCGGAGGGTTACTTCAGAGTTTAGCTATTCCTGAATGGAAATGGGATCACATTTCCATGGATTTCGTCACGAAGTTACCACGATCATCCCGAGGCTGCGATGCGATTTGGGTTGTGATAGATAGATTGACCAAATCCGCATGCTTCATTCCGTACAAGATGACGTACCGACATGATCAGATGGCAGATATATATGTCAGAGAGGTTGTCAGATTACATGGTGTGCCGAAGTCGATCGTATCAGATCGTGATCCACGATTCACTTCACACTTTTGGCACAGTCTACAGCAGGCTCTAGGTACGACTTTACACTTGAGTACTGCTTACCATCCCCAGACAGACGGACAGTCAGAGCGGACTATCCAGACTTTAGAAGATATGCTGAGAGCTGTAGTACTAGATTTTGGTACTAGTTGGCAAGATTCACTAGCTCTTTGTGAATTCTCGTACAACAACAGCTATCAAACGAGCATTGAGATGGCACCGTTTGAGGCATTATACGGGAAGAAGTGCAGATCTCCGCTGTATTGGGATGACATCTCAGAGGTACCAGACTTAGGGCCAGATATGATTCGTGAGATGACTGAAAAAGTAAAGATAATTCAGAAGCGAATGAAGACGGCACAAGATAGACAAGCGAAGTACGCGAACATCAGACGTAGACCGTTAGTGTTTGAGCAGGGAGACAGAGTATTCTTAAAGATTTCTCCTTTCAGAGGCGTGGTCAGATTTGGCAAGCGTGGAAAGTTGTCTCCTCGATACGTCGGTCCGTACGAGATTCTTGAAAAGATTGGCGATCGAGCATATAGACTTGCTCTTCCTCCTTCTCTATCTGGGATACATGACGTCTTTCATGTATCGATGTTACGTAGATATATGCCAGACAGTTCTCATGTCATTCAGCCTGAAGAAGCCGAGCTAGATCAGACTTTGAGTTACGTTGAGCAGCCAATTCAGATTCTTGATCGGAAAGAGAAACAGCTCAGAACGAAGACTATTCCATTAGTGAAAGTTCAGTGGAGTCGTCACGGTATTGAAGAAGCGACTTGGGAAACAGAATCAGAGATGAGACAGAAATATCCAGAACTATTTGTATGATGTGAGTATTTATTCAGTCTTGATTATCTTGCTTTTATACCCGCTTTGATTGATTGCCTGAGATTTCGGGGACGAAATCATATCTTAGAGGGGGAGAAATGTAATGCCCGAGATTTTTATCCTGTTAATCTGAGCCGATTTATTGATTCATTGATATGATTATAGATAGAGCACGTCGAATTTGGATTGGAGTTATTGAGTTGTAATTATGTGCAAAGATTTTGTGTGAGACCCGAAGGTCTCGCGCATATGCGCGGCTGGTGGGCGCGCATATGCGCGAGCTGAGTGAGTCCAAGAGATGCTGAGACGAAGGTCTCGCGCATATGCGCGACAAGAGGCGCGCATATGCGCGAGATGTCCAGAGAAGTTGGCGCATATGCGCCGAGAAGGGGCGCGCATATGCGCCAGCAGATAAAATTGTTAAGTGCCGAGACAGTAGGTCTCGCGCATATGCGCCGGTTGAGGTCGCGCATATGCGCGAGACGTGCAGAATGAAAAATAAGCCACTTGTCCTAGCCATGCATATATAATGTGTATTTAGTTTCATTCCCTCACCATCTCAGCAGCAAGGACCGAGAGAAGATCTGGAAATTCCTACAAGTGCATCATAGCTTGGAACTTAACTTGTGCAAGATATATTCATCCGATTTTCAATCCGGGTTCAGATTTGTGTTGCTCTCATCAAGCACTTCAAGAGGATGTAAGTTTTATTCATTTCCTAGATAGTTTGAAGTTTAGATGTTGGGGGAAATCAGAGTTTGATTGTTATTAATTGTTCTTGTGATTATTGGGAACGTTTATTCGCAACCGGATTGAAGAAATGGTACCGTATGCATTTGTTATGAATTTCAGCATATATTGATTGAATTGAATAGATTTTGACATGCTGGAATTAGAATTGAGATGATATGATCTTGCTTATGAGTTGTTGAGCTTGTTGTTGGCATTACCGGTATCGAAAGATTACGTCGTTATGCCGTCGAATTGTACCGAGATTGAATATTAATCCGTGTATGTATTGTTTGAAGTTAGAGATTGATATGGTGCATTGTATATATGTCATTTCAGATTGGGTTTGACAGATTCGATATCAAGAATACGAGACTTCGACTTGTTCAAACCGAGAGTACGACAAGAAAGGTATAATTCATGTGAACACGGGAAGACATGACTCGATTCAGACTGGATACGAGTTTCCCAAAATCACATACTAGATTCTTAATTATGTTTGATTATGATTATGTCTTGTTTATAGATTTATATTCAAGCATTTGAGATAGGAGTCATTGACAGATTGTCAAACTAGACGTTCGGTGTATCGACGCATAGGAGCAGATCATCTCCGATTGTAGACATTCGATACAGATATGACCGAAGTCTAGGAATAAGACGTACCGCCACCCCGATTGGGAGAGTAGGTGGGAGACTTGTTACGTCTTATTCACACCGGGATCCCTAGACTTAGATATGAGTCGAGTCAAAGAATAAGAGTTTTATCTGTATTCACTAGTGTGTCATAATTACTGATTTATGTGTTATGATTTTGTATTTACTTGCATGACATGCATGTATACATGTTTTATACTGGGATTTGTTCTCACCGGAGTATCCGGCTGTTGTTGTGTCTGTATGTGTGCATAACAACAGGTGGGACAGGATCAGGGTCACGCAGAGGATGAGAGAGCAAGATAGCGTGGAGATTACGGGCGTAGAAGAATTACTAGTGTTTTCGTACTAGACATGTACTGAACTTATAAACCCTAGTATGTTAATTGTAGACGAACATGTGAATGTTATTTAGAGTTGAATAAGATGACAGTATTTTATATAATGGTTTGTGCTTGTTTATATACATTTGAATAAATGTTAAAAGCAAAATTTTGACCCACATTTTCTAGCAAAGATCCAACTAATCCCAAAGATAATCGAGTTAGAGCCCGGTTCACCACATTTTGCCACACCAAAGTGTCCCATCAAACCACCCCCATGTGCCTCCCTAACAAGTAATTCTTGAATGGATGATTTAGGTATGCACAACCTATCTTCTCTAAACAAGAAACCATTATGCAAATAGAATTTTTCATGTGGACCATGCATACAAGTTTCAAATACTTCCTTAAAATCCTCATCTAGTACATATAATTCTCACATGCTCAAACCCCAAAATTTTAGACTCCAAGGTAGAAATTAGTACGTACCTCCGTGATAGTGCGTCGGCCACTACATTTTCCTTACCTTGTTTGTACTTGATGATGTATGGGAACGTTTCAATGAATGTCACCCACTTAGCATGCCGCTTGTTCAGCTTTTGTTGCCCCTTAAGGTGCTTTAGGGATTCATGATCCGTATGAATCACAAATTCCTTAGGCCTTAAGTAGTGCTGCCACGTCTCTAGAGTCCTCACAAGAGCGCAGAACTCCTTATCATACGTGGGATAGTTCAGGGCGGCTCCATTTAGTTTTTGGCTAAAGTACGCCACCGGTCGACCTCCTTGCATCAAGACTCCACCAATACCTACACCTGAAGCATCACATTCAATTTCAAAGGTATTACCAAAATCAGGTAAAACAAGTAAAGGACCATTAATTAACTTTTGCTTAGTAAGATTAAAAGACTTCTCTTGCTCCTCGCCCCAATGGAATGGGACGTTCTTCTTGATCACTGCCTTCATTGGTGCTGTCAGTGTGCTAAAATCTTTTACAAACCTCCTATAGAAGCTTGCAAGACCATGAAAACTTCGAACTTGACCAACAGTAGCAGGCGTTGGCCAATCTCGAATGGCACTTACCTTGTCTTCATCCACTTGTATACCCTGTGAGCTTACCACAAAACCAAGAAAGACAAGTTTGCTTGTACAAAAATCACATTTCTTTAAGTTAGCATACAAATTTTCAGCCCTTAGTGTGATTAGTACAAGTCTCAAGTGATTAACATGCTCATCCAAGTTTTTGCTATACACTAGGATATCATAAAAATAAACAACAAACTTTCCTATGTGTGCACGCAAAACATGATTCATTAACCTCATAAAGGTGCTAGGGGCGTTAGTTAAGCCAAATGGCATTACTAATCTACTCATATAACCCATACTTTGTTTTAAAAGCAGTTTTCCACTCATCACCTTCTCTCATCCTAATTTGGTGATAACCACTCTTCAAGTCAATTTTACTAAAGACACATGCACCATGCAATTCATCTAACATATCATCTAGTCTAGGTATGGGATGCCTATACTTAATGGTTATGTTATTGATTTCCCTACAATCTACACACATACGCCATGATCCATCCTTCTTAGGTACTAGCAAAACAGGTACAGCACAAGGAGACATGGACTCACGCCCAAACGTGTCGGACACGGACCCCGTGTAGGCCTCCGGGTAAGGGTCCATGTATGCTCGGCCAAATTACTCTTCGGGAAAACAATGGACACGGACCCCGTGTACAGGTCCGTGCTTGGGTTCGTGTAGGCTCGGATTTCTCTTACTCAAGTGTAATGGACACGGACCCCGTGTACGGGTCCGTGCAGCCTCGGTACTTCAAAATAATGCTTGAATAATGTTCCTTTGTCCCCAAACGTACTCCCATGCATCACGAACCTTGGACATGCTTGAACCTCTTTATTTGCACGTCATGCCCGGCCAGATACATATCAGAGTTTGTGCAGATTTTGGAGTATGGTTTATTATTATTGATGTTAAGAGTTGTTGATAATTGCCTAGTGTTGTGAGTTGCTGAGTATCTCGAGATGGCGCCGTTGCGCTGTTGAGATTTAGCTAGATTGAGTATTGATCATACCATGTTTTGCTTTGAGTTGTATATTGATATTGTACATCTCAAAAAAGTTATTCCAGATCGGTATCGACGATTTTGAACTTGGAAAGTCAACATTGAAATCGATAGAAGGACGAGAGAAGGTTCTAAGCAGTTACGCGTTGAAGAACGGAAGGTTATCGAGCAAAAGTGGGCTTGATTTCATCTAACCGAACACCGAGAACAGAAAGGTATAAATTAATGTTAAACCAAGATTGATAACTCGAGTAAGAGATAACTTTGAGTTTCCCAAAACCACATACTTATTTGTTATCGTGTTGATATATTTGAATTCTTTGAATGTATATGCTTGTTCTATAGAGATTATACAAAAGCATGGACTAGACGATAGATATAGTAAAAGAGTCTTTGGCAGAGGTGCCAAGTCACTGGACGTTTGGTTTATATCGATGCGCTTAGGAGAAGATCGCCTACTATTGTAGAGACTCGATATAGTGGACCAAAGTCCGGAAATAGGAATGTACCGCCACCTCGAATGGGAGAGTAGGTGGGAGACTTGTTACATTCTTATTCAAACCGAGATCCCTTGACTAGATAAGAGTCAAGTCAAAGAGTAAGAGTTTGATTTAAAGATGGGTATTGATTTATGTTGTCGTAGATTACGATGCTTTTGTAAATGTTATATGCTTTTTATATGATTATATGTAATGCATGTATACATTTTTTATACTGGGAAATATGTTTCTCACCTGAGTTATCCGGCTGTTGTTGTGTTTGTATGTGTGTATGACAACAGGTGGGACGGGATCAGGGTCGAGAAGAGCTTGAACAAATGAACTTAGAATGGTGATCCGAGCTTGATTGGAAGAAAAACTGGTTGTTTACTACTAGACATGTAGTTGTGACTAATAAACACTAGTTGTATGACTTTATTTGGAAAAAACTTGTATCGTTGGATCTTGTTGTAGATATTGCACTTGATCTTGTACTTTAATTAAATTAGAATATAATGTATTGTAGCCTTTTCAACACTTGTGTATGCTGTGCTCGCGTTTTAAAAAAAATTTCGACCTAGATTACATAATTGATCCACTTAATCCCAATGATGATTGAAAAGAATGAGTTAGCTTCCGAGTCCCCACAACAGGTGGTATCAGAGCTGTAGGTCCCGTAGACTGGAATAGAAGCGAGTGAGCGGGGTAGATTGAGTATTCTTTCTTGCTTCTAGAGTGCTAGCATATGATGTATAGTAATGTTGATTTGCATACTTTATGTGTTAGTATGAAAGAATGTTTTATTGCTTTAGAAAATACATGTTTACCTAATTATATGATTTGATTGGAAACGTGTACTATTGGAGAATGAATCAGAACTAATTCTTGATCAGAGGTATGATCAGAGGAGGACTAAGATAGATTGTTATCTTTGAGTACTAATCATTTTGATAATCAGATATGCCTCGTCGAAGAGCCCCAAAACAGGGTAGTACGTCAAATAATCCGATGGATGATACAGCGACACCTATGGAAACACAGTTGAAGAGATTTCAGTCATTCAAATCGCCGAATTTGAAAGGCACTGAAAATTCTATTGACTGTGAGAGCTGGCCTGATGATATTGAGATGTTTGATTCGCTTGATTATACAGATGAGCGGAGAGTTAAACTAATTGGGCACCAGTTACATGAGGTTGCGAAGAGTTGGTGGCTCACAACCAAGAAAGCTTTGGAACAGCGAGGTACGGTGATTACCTGGAAGATCTTGAAAACTGAATTTTCTTAACGATTCTTTCCAGTATCTGAGACAAGGTCATCTGAATATTAAAGAATATGTGGCCAAATTCTCTACCTTGCTACGTTTTGCTCCACACATTGCTGATAATGATGAAGCAGTGGCTGATCATTTCATCAATGGGCTGAATCCTGATATTTTTACACTGGTGAATACGGAGCGACCAAATAATTTTGCTGATGCTTTGAACAGAGCAAAAAGGATTGGGGCAGTGGGCGGTCCACTGGGCCTGTCATGGGTCATTACAAAACCATTATGCAAATAGAGTTTTTCATGTGGTCCATGCATACAAGTTTCAAACACACTCTTAAAATCCTCATCAGCACATACAACTCTTTCACATGCTCAAACCCCAAAATTTTAGACTCTAAGGTAGAGATTAATACGTACCTCTGTGATAGTGCGTCGGCCACTACATTTTCCTTACCTTGTTTGTACTTGATTATGTAGGGGAATGTCTCAATGAATGCCACCCAATTGGCATGCAGCTTGTTCAGCTTCTGTGGACCCTTAAGGTGATTTAGAGACTCATGATCCGTATGAATTACAAACTTCTTAGGCCTCAAGTAGTGTTGCCACGTTTCAAGGGTTCTCACAAGCGCATAGAGCTCCTTGTCATATGTTGGATTGTTCAGCGCTGCTCCATTAAGCTTCTCACTGAAGTATGCCACCGGCCGCCCTCCTTGCATCAACACTCCACCAATACCTACACCTGAAGCATCACATTCAATTTCAAAGGTATTAGCAAAATCAGGTAAAACAAGTAAAGGAGCATTAATTAACTTTTGCTTAATAAGATTGAAAAACTTCTCTTGCTCCTCGCCCCAATGGAATGGGACGTTCTTCTTGATCACCGCCATCATTTGTGCTGCCAGTGTGCTAAAATCTTTTACAAACCTCCTATAGAAGCTTGCAACACCATGAAAACTTCGAACTTCACCAACAGTAGTAGGTGTTGACCAATCTCGAATGGCACTTACCTTGTCTTCATCCACTTGTATACCCTGTGAGCTTACCACAAAACCAAGAAAGACAAGTTTGCTTGTACGAAAATCACATTTCTTTAAGTTAGCATACAAATTTTCAGCCCTTAGTGTGATTAGTACAAGTCTCAAGTGATTAACATGCTCATCCAAGTTTTTGCTATACACTAGGATATCATCAAAATAAACCAAAACAAACTTTCGAAATGTGTGCACGCAAAACATGATTCATTAACCTCATAAAGGTGCTAGGAGCGTTAGTTAAGCCAAAAGGCATGACCATCCACTCATATAACCCGTATTTGGTTTTAAAAGCAGTTTTCCACTCATCACCTTCACTCTTTCTAATTTGGTGATAACCACTCTTCAAGTCAATTTTACTAAAGACACATGCACAATGCAATTCATCTAACATATCATCTAGTCTAGGTATGGGATGCCCATACTTAATGGTTATGTTATTGATTGCCCTGCAATCCACACACATACGCCATGAGCCATCTTTCTTAGGAACAAGCAAAACAGGTATGGCACAAGGAGACATGGACTCACGCACGAAACCCTTATCTAACAACTCACTTACCTGCCTTTGAAGCTCCTTGGTCTCCTCCGTGTTGCTCCTATAAGCTGCACGATTTGGCAATGCACTCCCGGGCATAAAATCAATATGGTGCTCAATTCCCCTCAATGGTGGTAATCCTTGAGGTAGCTCCTCCGGAAATATATCGTCAAATTCCTGCAAAAGTGAAACAACAATGCTCGGAAGGGTCCCGGCTATAGCACTTGTGTTAAAGAGGATCTCTTTATAAAGAATCCACACAAGTTGTTCATGTGTGTGCATCAAGTGCTTCAACTCACTTTTTTGGGCCATATATGATTTCTTTTTGGCCTCTTTCCTCTCATTTTCTTTCCTCTCATTTTTTTTGTATGGCCGTCTCACTCTTTTGATCACTCTTTTTTTCCGCCATTTTATTTTTATCCTCAAAGTCCATCTCACTTTTTAGTTCACTCTTTTTTTCGACCTAATCTCTCTTCTTTTTTTCAAGTGGTCCTCCAATACTTGCTTTGGGGACAAAGGAAGTAATACAATGGTTTCCTTATTCAATACAAATGAGTACCTATTTTTGGATCCATCAGGTGTCACCCGCCTATCATATTGCCAAGGTCTACCCAACAAGATATGACATGCATGCATGGGTACCACATCACACAAGATCTCATCCACATACTTCCCAATAACAAAAGGCACTAGAACTTGTTTTGTAACCTCACCTCTGCACAACATTCAACCATTGAGGATGCTTTAATGTAGGTAAATCCAATTTCTCCATCATCTCAACACTTGCCACATTAGTACAACTCCCCTCGTCTATGATTAGATTGCAAACCTTTTGATTTACAAAACACCTAGTGTGGAACAAGTTCTCTCTTTGGTTAGTCTCCTCCTCCTTGACTTGGGCAATCATGATTCACCTAGTCACTAGTGCTTCACCTACAATCGCCTCATATCCCTAATCAGGATCCTCTAACGCAGGCATCTCATCATCATCTTCACCCTCACTTTGAAATTCATAATCACCATAGTCATTTAAAATCATTACCCTTTTATTAGGATATTCACTAGAAATATGACCTAACCCTTGACACCTAAAACATTTAACATCTCTAGATCGATTAAGAGGAGTTTCAGATTTACCTTGCACTCCTTGTTTAGGCACCTCTTGTTTTGGTTCAATCTTGGGCTTGGTCATTACTCTACCCTCATCACGTTTTGCCACACTCGGTCGCCAAGAAGATGACGAACCCCCAGTTTGGTTGGTACGGCCAACTCCTCGCCTTTTGAATTGTTACTCCACCTTTATGGCCATTTGCACCATCTCATCTAGATCCAAGTAGTGCCTAAGCTCCACTTGATCTTGAATTTCCCGGTTCAAACCACAAAAAAACGAGCCATGGTCGTCTCACTATCCTCCTCAATATTGGCCCTAATCATGACTACTTCCATCTCCTTATAGTAGTCCTCAACACTCTTGACCCCTTTCTTCATCTCATCCCAAGTTTCTATGGGTCTCTCATTATACCTCCTCCTAGTGGTCACTAGTTGATCCCACCAAATGAGAGCATAGTCTAGAAATTACACCACCGCCAACCTAACCCTCTTTTGCTCGGGGTAGTGGTGACATTCAAACACAAACTCTACCCTCTTTTCCCACTCTAAATATGACTCCGGGTCACATTTCCCATGGAACGATGGAATTTTCATCTTAATACTACCCATGTTACCATCTTCCCGATTCCGAGCATATCTACCCCGTACGGCTTCTCTTCTACCTCTACCAACTCCTCTACCTCTTCCATTCCTACCCCAATTCTCATTTTGGCTCTCCTCATCTATTCCCAAATCATACTCTTCCTCTTCTTCTTTCCTACCCAAATCTTTAGGCTTAGATTTATCCCCACTAGTACTAACTTCAAGCCTATCCAACCGCTCATGTAATGTCTCCAACTCTACCTTCATCATCCTACTAAAATGCTCAAACAACGCCTCCATTTGAACTTTAGACAATCCCGGGTTTGAACTATCTCCTACCTCCTTCTCCATTTAATTTCAGATTTGTACCTGCAAGAAAACGTTAGTAGAAAACAAAATATTCCTCACTCAAATGCTCACGGTCACTCCAAAGAAAAGTCGCTCGTCTCTCCTCTCTTATTTTTTTTTGCTCACAACAAATACTCACTAGTCACTCTAAAGAAAATTCACTCGCACTCAAGTAATGTCACTCAAATTCAAGAGTTCTCTCAAGGGCTTCAAGCTTTGTATTTTGAGTATATCAAACAATCAAGTTTCAACTCGTGAGAAATTATGACCGACTCACTTGGACTGCGTAGACAAGAAATTCGAAGATAAATATTTTTTTTTTGATTGTGTGAGGCACTTGCATATGACTCACAAAAAAGAATAGAACAAAATACTAAAAAGAATTAATGGTGAATTTTCGGATTTTTGGTACTTTTTTATTTTTTTATTTTTATTATTTTTTTTCCTACTAGGAATTACGAAAATTCAAGGAAAAATAAAAAAATAGTGCACAAAATTTCGTGTATAACAGATTTACGAACGACGAAGAATGATAGAACAAAACAGATCTGAAAGCGGAACGAAAGAATAATTAGATCTTATAATAGAACGAAGGATAAAGTTACTCGAATTCAATGAACCTAAGCTCTGATACCAAATGATACGAATCCACGTGCGTAAGAAAATCAAACACGGTTAAATATGAATCGCGCCCTCAATTCAAAAACGAACAAGGATCTAAGTTGTTGTCCCGATCTTTTGAATCAAATATGGTTTGTGATATTCACCTCCAAATTAGAAAACTTAGCAACAAATATTCACGATAAAACAATTGAGAAACAGAAGAACCTTCAAAGTACTTGTCTTTGACAATCCGTATGAAATCAATCGACAAACGCCACAAGAACGAATCTTGATAAGTTTGATTTTTGATGAAACAAAGCAAAGCCTTGCAAAAGTTTTTGAGAGAAAAAACTCAAAAAGTTTGTATAAAACTCAATAATATCCGAATTGTGTTCAAAATTTCATCCAAATATATTTTAATAATTAAGAGATATCACAAATCTAGTTTCCCTACAAAATAAAACTCTAAAGAAGGAAAAATTCTCGCCCAAACCGCCACGTACACGGACCCCGTGTAGACGTCTGGAGCTGGGTCCGCGTAGGCATTGTGAGGTCCGTGTACATGTCCGTGTTCGGGTCCGTGTACACTCTGGATTTCTTCATTCTTGGTTGTAATGAACACGGACCCCGTGTACAGGTCCGTGAAGCCTCGGTAGTTCAAAAGTGGCTTGAATCATGTTCCTTTGGCCCTCACACGTACTCCCATGCATCACGAAGCCTTCCGCACTCTGCACCTCACTTGCAAGTCCTTCTCTTTTGCTCATAAGTCCATGCAACGCTTCTTTGAACTTCTTCAGTCGTCCTCTCATAATTGGTCCCTCCGGCAATTCTAAAGGATCCCATGCTTTCCTTGGAGCTTGACCTTCCGTGTTCGCATCAGACCCCCTTCTGGACCACTACACGGGGTCCGTGTCCTTTACGTTTGGGCGAGGATTTTTCCCTAAATTAGAGTTTTAATTCTTGATACGAATCCACGTGCGTAAGAAAAGCAAACACGATTAAATATGAATCTCGCCCTCAATTCAATAACGAACAAGGATATAAGTTGTTGTCCCGATATTTTGAATCAAATATGGTTTGTGATATTCACCTCTAATTTAGAAAAATTAGCAACAAATATTCACGATAAAACAATTGAGAAACAGACGAACCTTCAAAGTACTTGTCTTTGACAATCCGTATTAAATCAATCGACAAACGCCACAAGAACGAATCTTGATAAGTTTGATTTTTTATGAAAACAAAGCAAAGCCTTGCAAAAGTTTTTGAGAGAAAAACTCAAAAAGTTTGTATAAAACTCAATAATATCTGAATTGTGTTGAAAATTTCGTCCCAAATATGTTTTAATAATTAAGAGTGTTGTCACTTTGATTGTTGCACTCCCAAGAGCAGGTTGTCCACAAGTAGTATAATTCGGTGAGTCCGATATCGTATCCACAGGGAAGCTAAGGTAATTACAAGTTCACTACAATGTTTTTTTGTTTTGTTTTTGTTTTTGTTTCTTTTTAATTTTAATTGTTTGAATCTTTCATGGGTAAATTTTAATTGTTCAAATTTTAATTTAAGTAGTTGAGATTAAAGGATCCACTCTTGGTATTTTAATAAAGTTAACATTAACGAACAATATTGAAATCCACTTAATAAAATGGTTCCAATATATTAAATAATCATATTTATATTATGTTATAAATTATTATCTTATAAGTATATAATATATACCAAAACTTATAAATGTGGTCAAGTATTTATTGTGCTATATATATTTGTAAACACTAAATCAAGGTTCTCACTTTAAATGGTTGGCAAAACAAAACTAACATTTAAATGGTACCAAGAAATTAATATTATGATATATTTATATATAGTAAATCAAGGTTCACACTTTAAATGGTTGGTAAAACCAAACAAGCATTTAAATTGTTCCAAGAATTTAATATTATAATATATTCATATATAATAAATCAAGGCATCCACTTTAAATGGTTGGTAATACCAAATAAACATTTAAATGGTTCCAAGAATTTAGTGTAACATATAGCAACAATAAATCAAAACTCCCACTTATAAGTAGGGTATAAAAATGCTTAAAGAAATAAATATAACATAAACAATAAATAATGATTAAATAATATAAAACATAGATTCTTACCTTTTAATAACCTTATTATCATGCCAAGAGTTTCACATTGTCATCTCAACTTTAGGAAGTTAGCTATTCATTATTCAAAGTGTAAAACTTTGAATATGAAATTAACATATTAATTGTATTTAAATGAAGAAATAAAGGAAAAATGTAGGGAGAAATATTATGAGCTCAAAGGTTTGTTCATAGAATGAGGGATATCTCAATACATTACAATGCACCCCTATTTATAGCCAAATTTGGGGAGACAACCACAAATAAAATATTATTTTTTTACACATAAGTCTTCATTGGTGTTCCAAGATATTATATTATATTACACATCACTTTTGAAAATCTTCTTCTCCGAATTTGCTTCTTCTCATAAAAAGAAACATGTGGATAATTGAGTTGTCTAGTTGTGGTATTTTTTTCAAACCATTTGACCAAGTAATTTGAGAGATATTGTCAAAATACTATAGCATGGTAAAACTGCCACTTCTTAAGTAACTTTATTTGTTGCTTAATTTGATCTCAATTGTGAGAGGATTTTTATCTTATGCTTGTCAACAATATTGTAGATATTATAATCAACTTTCTACAGGTCCAAGAATCATCTTAATCCCATTTGCAACGCCAAGTTTATTCTTGTTTTATCGAACCTGTAAAAAATA
>NW_027342188.1:37239-39761 GCF_012295235.1 Primulina huaijiensis
CCAACAGGTAAAAGCAGAAAGAAAGAAACCAGGAGGTCTACTGCACAGCTTGTCTATTCCTGAATGGAAATGGGATCACATTTCCATGGATTTTGTGACGCAGTTACCGCGATCCTCCCGAGGTTGTGATGCGATTTGGGTCGTGATTGACCGATTGACCAAATCAGCATGCTTTATTCCGTATCAGATGACATACAGGTATGACCAGATGGCTGAGATCTATGTCAGAGAAGTGGTCAGATTGCACGGAGTGCCGAAGTCGATTGTATCAGACCGTGATCCTCGGTTCACTTCGCACTTTTGGCAGAGTTTGCAGTAGGCTCTAGGTACGAAGTTACATCTGAGTACCGCATATCATCCACAGACTGACGGACAGTTAGAGCGGACTATCCAGACATTGGAAGATATGCTGAGAGCCGTAGTGCTCGATTTTAGCACTAGTTGGCAAGATGCATTGCCACTTTGTGAATTCTCGTACAACAACAGCTATCAGACGAGTATTGAGATGGCACCATTTGAAGCGTTGTACGGTAAGAAGTGCAGATCCCCTCTGTATTGGGATGATATCTCTGAAGTTCCTGAGACTGGACCTGATATGATCAGAGAGATGACAGAAAAGGTAAAACTGATTCAGAAGATAATGAAGACAGCTCAAGATAGACAGGCCAAATATGCCAATGTTCGACGCAGACCATTGGTATTTGAGGCAGGAGACCGAGTATTCTTGAAGATTTCACCTTTCAGAGGAGTTGTCAGATTTGGCAAGAAAGGGAAGTTGTCTCCACGTTTTATTGGGCCGTATGAGATTCTCGAGAAGATAGGAGACCGTGCCTATCGACTTGCATTACCGCCTTCTCTTTCTGGAATACATGATGTCTTTCATGTATCTATGTTGCGGAAGTATCTCCCAGATGATTCACATGTTATCCAGCCAGATGAGGCCGAGCTTGATGAGAGTCTGAGTTATGTTGAGAAACCGATTCAGATTATTGATCGTAAAGAAAAACAGCTCATAACGAAGACTATCCCACTTGTGAAAGTGCAGTGGACTCGTTATGGCATTGAAGAAGCTACTTGGGAGACTGAATCAGATATGAGACAGGAATTCCCAAAGTTATTCCACTGATGTGAGTTTACTATTTTAGTTTCTGTTATTTCTGATTTGATTGCCTGTGATATGATTGCTTGAGATTTCGAGGACGAAATCATGTCTCAGAGGGGGAGAATTGTAAGACCCGAGATTATATCACTTTAATCCGAGATTATTTAATTTACGAATTTTGGAATGATGAATTAGATTCCACGGTTTTTGTAATTAATTAGGATTGAAATTGAATTAAAAGATTGAGCGGGGGCTGAATTGCAAATAGTGAAAAGTTGAGGGACTAAAGTGCAATTATGACTTGAGTGGGACACTTGTCATGCATTGATATATATAATCTCATTTCCCCATTCAGAATCCTTAGCAAGAACGAGAATTCTGCCAGAGAAATTCTCAAGTGTCCTCCAAGCCTAGAAATTTGATTTTTCAAGTACCGGCGATCTGATTTTTAATCCGAACACAGTTCTGAGATCCTCTCGTCGACAGCTACAACAGGACGTAAGTTTTATTGATTTCTGATATGATTTGAAAAATATGATTTTAGAGGAATTATTATTTGATCTATATTATGTGTGCTGGGAGTACTAGACATCGTATATTCGAAGTCAGATCGAAGAACAGATTGAGTATGGAATTGTTATGATTTTTCAGATTATATTAAGTGAAATTGAATAGATTTGGATTATGGATTGATTACAGATTGTATTGGATATGGGTTATGATTTGTAATTGATGTCTGTTGATATGGTATTGACGGAGATACTGAGATGGTGCCGTTATGCCGTTGATTTGAATTATATTCAGATTTATCAGATTCAGTGTTGAATTGAGAATGGAATATTTATTATTATTCTCGATATGTCGTTTCAGATTTACAGAGACAGTCTTGAGTTCAGAACTTCGATTGCTTCAGACCGAGACTACGAACGAAATGTATAAGTCAATGTGGTACTGGGAGATTGACTCGAGTAGGATATACTTGGGTTTCCCTAAATCACATACTGATTGTTATGATATGCCTTGATTTGAATTGATATACGTGTTTCTATTGATTTATAGGAAGCATGTTATAGGCGAGTATTAGACGAGTAATCTTCTAACAGAAGTGCCGGATAGTGATGGAATCGTCATTGGCACATTGCACTCTGTTACAGGATAGTGTATTAGCAAAAGTGCTAAGGTCTGTGACGGATAGGTCAAGACACTGGATGTTTGGTTATATCGATGTGATTAGAATTGGAATTTCTTCTATCACGGATATTCGATATGGAATGCCATCATCTGGAAACCGGGATCCCTAGACTAGGATTGAGTCTAGTCTGAGACGGGGAGTCACGAGTTTATTTACAGTTTTATATGGATTCATGTTTCAGACTTGACATTTATTTCTGATATTTACTGCATGCTTTTATATTGATTA
>NW_027342189.1:0-350 GCF_012295235.1 Primulina huaijiensis
CCCGGCACATCATCCTCAAATACATCAGAGAACTCTCTCACAACACCAATATCATCAATATTCAACTTCACAATTCTATCCGTATCAACAATCGAAGCCAAAAATCCATCACAACCCCTATACAACAACTTCTTAGCCTCAAGACATGAAATAAAAGGAAGGATCAGCGAAGTACCTGCACTGGCGAGCAAACCTTCCCTATTGCCATCATCTGCAAATTTCACCGTCTTAGCAACGCAATCAATCACTGCGCGGTAAGTTGATAGCCAATCCATGCCAATTATAATATCAAACGCAACCATCGAAATAACAATCAAATCAGCATAAACCACTATCTCATCAATTTGAAC
>NW_027342190.1:0-364 GCF_012295235.1 Primulina huaijiensis
AGGTAAAGATGTATTTCAAAGCAGTAACACATAGTATCATGCTAGTAGACACAATGTAAGTCAACATTATAATAAATCACATGCTAGCATACACATGCAAGGAAAGAAGACTCATCTACCCCGCTCATTCTATTCTATCTCAGTCTAAAGGATCTATCACTCTGATCTAGGTTCAGTCTCAGGAACCTATCGCTCTGATACCACCTGTTGTGGTGGCCCGGACGCTAATCATTTTCTTAATCGTCTTTGGGATTTAATTATCAATTAAGATAAACAGGGTCTAAAAATTTTTTTTCTTTTTAGAATGCAAGTGCGGAACGTAATGGCATGTAACTAATATACATCTCAGTATAAAAGTACAATA
>NW_027342191.1:0-367 GCF_012295235.1 Primulina huaijiensis
TACTTCACACGTTCCGTGAAATTTTCGAACGAGTCGACACCAGTTTAACACAAACGGAAGGATTCCTTACAGGCGAAAACTCTGGGGAAAACAAAATTAGCTCGGGGGAATCAAGCTGTTTCCCACGCGAGTGAGCATATCTTTGACCGTGATCCTTGCAATTTGGGAATCGGAAAAATCACGGTGTTGGGCCTTTCAGACTTGTGCGATCGGGGACGCAGGAAAAACTTGATGTCGGGGCTCGTACACTTGGTACAGAAAATTTCTCGTTCCAAGACTTTGCACGCCAAAGACTTTACACGTCCTGACGTGGCATTTGCAGTAAGTGTAGTGAGTAGATATCAATCCAACCCTGGTCTTCCACACT
>NW_027342192.1:0-815 GCF_012295235.1 Primulina huaijiensis
CGAGAACACTGTAGCCCCTTGCAGTTGGTCAAAAAGATCGTCTATACGTGGCAACAGATACTTATTCTTGATAGTCACTTTGTTGATCTCTCTGTAATCAATGCACAGTCGCAACGACCCATCTTTCTTCTTGACGAAAAGAACCGGAGCTCCCCAAGGCGAAGATCTCGGCCGAATAAAACCTTTATCCAATAAATCCTGCAACTGCGTCTTCAACTCTTTCATCTCTGTGGGGCCATTCTGTACGGAGCCTTAGAAATAGGAACCGTACCTGGGACTAAATCAATCACAAACTCCACATCTCTGTCCGGCGGTAAACCCGGCACATCATCCTCAAATACATCAGGCAACTCTCTCACAACATCAATATCATCAAGATTCAACTTCACAATTCTATCCATATCCACAATCGAAACCAAAAACCCATCACAACCTCTAAACAACAACTTCTTAGCCTCAAGACACGAAATAAAAGGAAGGATCAGCGAAGTACCTGCACTGGCGAGCAAACCTTCCCTATTGCCATCATCTGAAAATTTCACCGTCTTAGCAACGCAATCAATCACTGCACGGTAAGTTGATAGCCAATCCATGCCAAGTATAATATCAAACGCAACCATCGGAATAACAATCAAATCAGCATAAACCACTCTCTCATCAATTTGAACAGAACACGCATACACAATAGACGTCGGGCACAACACATCCCCCGAAGGCAATACAACATTAAACTGGAGGGGAATAACAGAAGGAACTATACCCAAAGATCTCAAAAATAGTTCAGACATAAAAGAATGAGTAGCACCTGTATCAAT
>NW_027342192.1:966-2070 GCF_012295235.1 Primulina huaijiensis
TCTTTCTCATCTTGCTCGGCCAACAAAGCCTTAGACACAATCTCCTTGAATGTCACCGCCTTCGACATATTGATGTCCCTTCTGATTTCTGCTCGAAGGCCTCTAATGAAATGAGCACCCTTGTCTTTGTCGTTGGAGGCAATATACGGAGCAAACAGACAGCCCTCTTCAAACTTCAGAATATACTCATCAACATTCATACCTCCTTGACGAAGCTCTAAAAACTCAGTCACCTTCCGAGCTCGAAGTGCATCTGGGAAATACTTGTCATAGAAAAGATCCGTGAACTCTTGCCACTTCAATGCTGGAACATCAACACTTACCTTGGTAGCATTCCACCAAATGTGTAATGCCCGAATTTTGAAATATTGTGGCATTAGTTGTGATTGTTTATGACTTTATGTTATGGTATAAATGGTAATGAATGTTATAGAATGAAATAGATAATTGATGGGTAGAATCAAAGGTTGAATTTGAGCTAAATAGGTGATGGAAGTGCAGAAACGGTATGAAAAATGTGGCAGTAGTTGTGGTTTTTAGAATAATGTTTTGTATATTGATCCCATTGATGTGAGGCTACTTCCATTAGAAAGATATGACATAAGGCTATAACTTTCATGTTTTGAGTTTTGTTCAAATCATTAGGGAAGACGAGCCAAAAGCGTCCCGAAGTGTGTCGTGTGTATCGTCGTTCCTACAATCACACATGTTGGGAGATTTAGCATAACTTTTTACTCAAACCTTTAAATGATCTGATATATAGAGAGGTTCACGAAAAGACATAGAGCTACAACTTTGTAGTTTACCACTTTCGCAAATTCTGAAGTTAAAAATACCTTTGGGGCAGAATACGGCGCGCCCCTGCGCCATATCCCGCGCGATGGCGCGCCCGGTGCTGAAATTTTGTTGTTGGACAGTATGGTGCGCGCGGCTGCGCCAAAATCATGCGCCATGGCGCCCAGCACTTTTACAAAAAACGTGTTTTGAGGTTTGGATGGTATATATTTGATTGGGGAATGATTTTTGTATCATTTTCTCTTCTCTTTTTCCTACTCCATAAGTTTAGAGCTAGGGTTCTTCATTTTTCCTTTCATCTTCTAATTT
>NW_027342193.1:0-139911 GCF_012295235.1 Primulina huaijiensis
GCACAACACTTAATTCTGATAAAACACAAAGTCACGATTTTACATTCTAGTCTGATATTTTTATTACTTTTAGTATCTGTCGAACACAATAATTCCTTACAATTTGTAAACTTCACGCTCCAAATGTTCATTCCTGAGCTTGAGGGGGTGTGTTAGTTGTCACACATCAGTTGGATAAAATCTCTGGGAGTTCCATATATGGACTTAGACAATCTTCCCCCTTGAGCTAGTTTTTGAGATTGAGTTAGATCCAAGTCTCAATCTTAATTAACAATATATATATAACTTGTTATATATCTATTATTTTCTTTCCTATGCAGCCTACATGTGATATGACATAGGAACCTTGATGTACTGGCAATAACATAATTTTATCAATCAGATTATTATATACATGCGATTACATCAAATGATTTCTGAATTTCTGATCAGATTTTAAAAATAAAATAAAAAATTACAATCAAATACACACACTAATAGTTAACAAAGAGGTTTAGTCATTATATACCAAAAAATAGCTACCGGATGTTATCGGTAACGATCATGAAATACAAAATGCATGCCTCTGCCATTTTTAGACTATATATATCAGAGGATGTATCAAATTCCATTTTATAATAATTATTTAATAAAATAAAATAATGATGATAATAATAAAAGGAAACTCATTTTCTCAAAGCAAATCTCAAAAAATACTAAATATATCCTTGGCCCCTAGTTAAATTATTCGTGTCCCTTTTAAGAACACTATCCGTTAATTCATTTACGTAACTAGTTTAATTTATTAAATGTATTAAAAATTAATTTATTAAAATTTTAAATGTCACTATATCGTATGCTATTTAGTATTATATATATGTGTACAGATTTTTAGTTATATTGAATTATATCATATTTTAAGTTTTAAATATTGGAGATTTAATAAATAAATAAATAAAATCTATAAATCACGTGATTGTATTCATATATCACAACATGTGAGGAATTCATGTCGAATTATCTAAAAATATAAATAATAGTAAACGCGTAGCATAATCCCTTGATTGATATAACATTGTAGTTATGGATATTCCAAGACAATAGAAAACCGACAACCTTATTTATGATCAAATGGAGAGAAGGAAAAATATATAGAATATGTGTACCACATATATTTTGTGTTATTATTTGTGTCTCGGAGATCATAATTTTATATAATCTTAATAGTCATTGACTCATCATAGAAGACTTGATTGAGCCGAGTTTATACACATAAGGTGTACCACAACAATTTATTCAATACTTTGAAAACTCATTATTAATTAGAGCACTTTATTGAGTCTTTTACATTGTCAATGTAAAATTAATTAAATTATGCCTACAAAATAGTTCAAACATTAAAAAATAACTTTTTCATGATTTTAAATAACGATAAGATTGGTTAATTATATAATTGAAATAATAGATTATTTATTAAAATAAATAAAGAAATGTGATATGATGGAGAAAATTTAATTTAAAATAATAATTACATTAACTCCAATCCATGACCTATTCATGTAATTATCCACGTGCGGTATATGACTATGGATATATTGTTTGATAAAATAAAACTAAGAGTCAAGAGTTTGATGTCGGCCAACCTTATCATCTGACAAACTTTATAAATAATTATATATACTTACGTATATGATAGTGTATAACAATTGATTTGATCACGCATGTCCATAAAATTTAATATTATAATTTTTTTTAACGTTAATGATCAATTTTGTTATGTTAATGACTTAATCATCCTCCGGAAAAACAATATTTATTTCATTTTTCTGGTTTCTATGGGAAAAAAAAAATAAACAATATCTTAATTTGATTTATTTATATCGCTAACATATTAATTTATTGATACTTTTTAGTAAAAATATATATTATTAAATCGTATGGGAAAGATAAATAAATCATTTTGTAAAAACAAACAAATATAATAAAATAATAATTTTGAAAGCCGCAAGACAACTCATGACGGCTGCAAGATATTCACGAAAACATCTTTGAAATATCACGTCTTTCGTACATCTTTACAGATTTCGAGAATTATACAATTTTTCAAACGTAAATCACCACGTGAACGGACGCCCATAGTTGATCACGTGTCGTTTTGCATTTATTAATAGTTTTGGATAAAAGTGTATCTTGCTCGATTGTTTTCTTAGAAAAAAAAAATTGAAAAGAGCTTGAAAGAAACTTGTCCATATCATATGTATAGTTAACGATTTCATTAGAGAGTGTAATTTAATTTTTATGATTCAATGTAAAATCATATATATTTTTATTCTATATATATATATATATATATAAACACACAAATATTTTATTCGATAATAGAAATATCTCAATTACAGAAAAATCATCTAACGCCTAATAAAGCCAAAAAAATTTTTTTAAAAAAAATGGAGAATCTCATTGGTTTGACTTTGTTGCTAGATTTGTTATCTTGTGTCTCATATATCCATTTTGCATGATAATCGTCATTATTAGAACAAATGAGTGTAAACAATGTAAATGTTAGAATATATTATTATTAGTTTCAAAATAGGTTATTCATTTTATTCTTTTTATATTTATTATAATTATATAAACATCATTAATTGTATTTTTTATGATTCAGTTCACAATACTGCGACTTAAGTTTTTACTAACTCTCTGTTTCTTCATGGAATCAGAGCCTCTATCTTATTTATCTATCAGTTGTAGAGAAAAACAATTAATCTCATTCATAGTTTTCGCTGATCGAACTTTGCTGTGAGTTCTGCCGTGTTCGTACAACTTTTCGTTCGTATAGTTTCTATCACGTACGATTTCTTATCTGCATTGTGTTTTGTTTTTAAATACTAATTAATAATAACAGTTTTGAATTCTAAATTACGAGTGCTGAATTTTCTCAGTTAGAAATCAAAATCAGATTTGAATAACGTCACACATTTTTACAGTAGAATAAATAAAAATAAATATAAAAGTATTATAATAAAATTGAATCTTCTTTACGCACATGGAACAATAACATTTATTTTATAATAAATATAAATAACAAAATAAAATATCAGATGTATGCTGCTGTGCAGCTCTCTGTGTGCCAGAGAGACATAAAGATCGAGTATGAATTCAACTTCTTCACGGCGCCGGATAAATTATATACTTACATTTTTCTGTATCTCTAATTTTTCTTCTTCTATATATGTGTGTGTATATGTCTCTTCTTCCTCGCTTACAACTCATCATTAGAGCTTCCATTCCCAGTACTACTCTTCTGCACACACTGCCTAGCTCTTACATATCAGAGTAAAATTATATATTATAAGGATCATATTCCCATATTTCTCTGTTTGTAACGTATATATTCACAAGCTAAAAAAAACCATGAATTTTTCATGATCAAATTTATGTTCGAGTTATTTATTGATATTTAGTATTATATATCCCGGTTAATTCTGTGCCTGTTTCTATCATCATGAACTGCTTGGCGAGCTGGCCGGAACCTGTAGAGCGAGTCCAACATTTATCCGACAGCGGGATACGGGTCATACCCGACCGCTACGTGAAGAAGCCACTGGAAAGGCCGGGTTCTGCTGAACCTGTCCCGAGTGATGAAGTCAACATTCCTGCCATCGACATGAAGGATCTGTACTCAGGGGATGCGTCACTCCGGCGAAGCACGGCCCTTCTCATTGACAGCGCTTGCCGCGAGTGGGGATTCTTCCAGGTGGTCAACCACGGCGTCAACCACGAGCTGATGGCGCGTACCCGTGAGGCCTGGTACCAATTCTTCCATCTCCCGCTGGAGGAGAAGCAGAAGTACGCGAATTTGCCGACTACTTACGAGGGATATGGGAGTCGGCTGGGGGTGGAGAAAGGGATGTCCCTGGATTGGAGTGATTACTTCTTTCTTCACTATCTGCCCGTGGGGCTCAGGGATCAGAACAAGTGGCCGACTCTTCCAGTTTCTTGCAGGTATATCGACTTCTGTTTTCTAGAATAGTATCCGCAGGTTCAGGTGTATCTATTTTGCTACGCAAAAAACGTGTTTAAAAGTGTCATTTTCGAAGGTAAATTGCGTGTCTTCGTGGCAAATCGTGATTAAATTCAAAGTCAATATATGTATTTTTATGTGTATAAATGAGACTCGGGACCAGATGTTCCAATCTCTTTTGGCATCAACTAATCGGGGAAGAATTTCTAAATTTTATAAAATAATCAGTTGAAATATTAGTACCTTTGATCTTAAATAATTCTTCTACCGTTTCATTGTGTTAAATATATTTCGATGAAATGTTTCTTTCATGATTTATTATTGTTTGTACGTAAATGAAGATGGAATCCAAGATTAATGCAGAAGCCAAGGAATTTGATTTGCCCATGTTTTCATCTAGCTACTTTGATCCCGTCAGGGAAATAATTAGATTCTAGTGCGTGTAGGGATGGCAATTTCATCCGAACCCGTTGGAGGATCCGATATCCGACCTGAATAGAAGAGGGTATGGAGGGATTTTTAGACCCGATTAAATAATTGGGTAATCGGGTATGTGGATTTTCGGGTTCAGGTATGGAGGCGGGTTTGATATAATCCGACCCACACCCGACCCGAATACCCGTTTAAATTAATATATATAAATATATATATGTATGTATATATGTATATATATAGTAATTATATTTATTTATATTAAAGATTCATCAGTCAATNCTGATAATCCGATGGGTATGGGGATGAGGATGAAATTCAATACCCGATGGGTATGGGTATGGGTATGAATTTAATAAATGGGTATGGGGATGGATGTATGAAATCCGACCCATACTCTACCCATTGCCATCCTAAGTGCGTGGACATGCTTAATATTCCTCGAGCTTGTGAACTTCAAATTTTAATTAATTATGGATCAAAAAATAGATAATAAAGGGCAAGATTCTTTAAAAGTATACATATTTTATGGTTAAAAATCGAACCGTCTTGAAGATTGACAATGTATGATCAGTTGCATGACAATTTCATGTGTTATTGTTGAAATAATTGCAGGCAACTGGTGGACGAGTACAGTAGAGAAGTTGTTGAACTTGGTAGTAAATTGATGAAGGTTTTCTCAACAAATCTTGGGCTAAGAGAAGGGTATCTTCAAGATGCCTTGGGAGGAGACGACGAGATAGGTGCATGCTTAAGGGTTAACTACTATCCAAAATGCCCTCAACCGGATCTCACATTGGGTCTTTCCCCCCATTCGGATCCGGGTACGATGACCCTTTTGTTCCCCGATGAAAATGTTTCGGGTCTCCAAATTCGCCATGCCGGTAACTGGGTCACCGTCAAGCCACTGCCTAATGCCTTCATAGTCAACTTGGCGGATCAACTTCAGGTGTCCCCACATCTGTTTTTTTTGCCTTGTTGCGTCAATTTATATATGCATCCATAAAACAACATGATTAACACCAAGCTAGGTTTCGAGTTGCATATAAGTTTCTTGACAAAATATATATTGCAGATACTGAGTAATGGAAATTACAAAAGCGTGGAACATAGGGTGATCGTGAACGCGCAGAAAGAGAGGGTCTCCCTTGCTTACTTCTACAACCCAAAGGGAGACATAGTGATCAAGCCAGCCGAGCCTCTTGTTTCGAAGGAGCATCCGTCCTTGTATCCAGCCTTGACATTTGATGAATATAGACTCTATGTTAGGACAAAGGGTCTCCATGGAAAGTCCCAAGTGGATTCACTGGTTAAATCACCCACATGATAAATAATTCAGACTCCTTGTTGTTCCCTCTCATTCTCATATTAATTATTTGCATGCTTTTGATTCACTACGTTGTGTAAATGCACTTTAAGTAGTATTATGATGTTTGGAGTCTGCTTCTTAGGTTTGAAATTTGTACAGTCGAACTTTTGTGTTGCTTTTTTCGTTTCCCTTTTTAGGTGGGGAATTAGGAATGGCACGTTTTTTTTAACGACTATAAAGGATATCCTTTTTTTCTACATTGATGGGCTGAAATTAATAATTATTTATTCAATCAATTGATTTAATGGCGTCAATTGTTTTAACTAGTCAACAAATTGTTCTATTACCATATATGTTTTCAATGTTTTTTTGTTAAATAAAAACAATCAATTTGATTTTTTAATGACCCGGGAGCTCAAAACATCTATTTTTTCGTTCACATTGTGTAAACTATTTGGCTAACGCTGTAGACTACAAATCATTATTATATGATACATTGAAGTGTTTATTAACTTCAACTTTGATGAGTTTATTTGCAACTGTCACTAGGATAGTTAACAAAATCTTATAGAGAAAATAAGTATTTGAGAATAAATCATTCAGTTTTTCCAAAAACTCTAGAATATTAAAAAATTGTTGAAGTTCTACACAATACTTCATCAAGCTAGTTAAATAATAACTCGTTAACTTTTCCAAACTCAACAAATGCCCCAAAGTCTCTTGATATTGTTCAAACCGAACTTGAAAAAAAATTTAGTTTGATCAATTATGAACAAAAAATATTCAAATTACTCTTCTTTTTATTAATATTGGGCAAAAAAAATTATTTCAGTAGATCATCAAATCAAAATATATATGTTATATTCTCTCAAGAAACGAGCCCTGAGGCTGTGGGCTCCTTGGTTTTATAAAAGGTCTGGCTGTGGAGAGAGAACCTGTAAGTGACTCTTGACATGAAAGATGGTTAATCCAGGAACTGCCATAGCCCTCAAAATACCTTTTGGTGTAGTCCCTGCGACCAAACAATATAAAACATGATCTGATCTGAGCTAAAATACTTCGAAGTTTAATATAACTTCTGATCATATGCATAAATTTTACTTACTATCTGGACCTCCAATTCGATTGACCGCCTTTTCGAACATATCAAGTAATTCCTTGGTCCATTTCCTCTCCTTTGATGAATTATTAGACCGACTGTATCGCATGTCGCAGTGGGACGGCCTGGCCTAGTGATCCTACCTGGCAAATGGCTATGAATTTAGATACTCGATTATATATAAAGGTTGCTGAAAGGGGAAAAATAAATATAAAACCAGTTGACAGGAAAATTCAGTCGATGGGAACAAAGAGGAATGGTTGGTTGTTAAGATGCCACAAAATGTTACGTAGTCGTCGGAGAAAACCAAGCAACGCAGAGTGATAGGCTCGTAGTAGTTTATATTTTTTGTTGTCATATTTCTCATCATTGTTACTTCTGACGTGCTTAATTAATATACTTTTGTGTTATTTTGTTGTATGAGAAATTTTTCTGTTTTTGAGATAAATATGAGCTAAAGAATGTGATTTTATATCACAATTAAAGTTGTCGATATGAACTTTGTAAATGGCTTGAAGCAGAAAATTTTCAGAATGCGTGCTCTTCAACTGCCGGCACAACTGAGTTTGAATTTCGAAACTTTAAAGATAATATCAAATTTTAGACTCATAATTATGGTAATTGATTTGTGAAAAATAATTGGGGAGAGATTTTTATTAGAGTAGGTATCTCGTGAGACGGTCTCACAGATATTTATCTGTGAGACGAGTCAACCCTACCGATATTCATAATAAAAAGTAATACTTTTAGCATAAAAAGTAATATTTTTTCCTAGATGACCTAAATAAAGATCTGTCTCACAAAATACGACCCGTGAGACCGTCTCACACAAGTTTTTGTCTTTTTATTATTGGGATATGATTTTGTGTACATTAGGTTTTTTTTTTTTTTAATTTAATGGGCTTCTTTCCTTGACCCAAGAACCATAACTCACGTGAAGAAGTCATGAGGTGCAAGAAAGAAAGAAAAAAAAAGCGAAAGGGATTTCTTCCACCATCATCACACGTGAAGAGCAAGAGCAAGAGCAAGGCGTGAGATTTTCTGATAATTTGCTCCAACAATTCTAATAATTTTTTTTTCTTTATTTATTTTTATGGAGATTGTAAATCGATGTGGAACATCTAGAAGCTTGCCATGTATTTAGGAATAATTATAGGATATATATTCACAGATTAGGCATGTAATCTTTTCCTAGTTTTAAGATTATCTTGTTACTTAGTTTGTTATTTTTGATTTGTTACAACTCCTACTTTTAAGGAGATTAGGTTGTATATATTTACTGGTTTGATCAATAAGAATGTTAACGTGATTATTCCTCACCCTCTTCTTTTCTATATGGTATCAGAGCCATAGCACCATCTTTACATCATGGCCACTTCACCTTTACCAGTCATCCCTACTTCTTCAGCGACAGACTTATTTACCAGCTTCATCACACATCACTTGCTGAATGGCCAAAACTACTTAGCATGGTCCAGATCAGTTTTGATGTTTGTAAGTGGTAAAGGCAAGGACGACTACCTGACTGGAATGATTCAAACTCCAGAGGAAGACGATCCAAGCCATAGAGTATGGAAGACAAATAACAACATGGTCAAGACATGGCTAATCGGCTCCATGACCACTGAAATCGGTGAAGGGTTTCTGATGTATGATACTGCTGCAGAAATATGGGACCACGCAAAAACAACATACTCCAACATCGATAACACGTCTGAGCTCTTCGAGATAGAGAGCAGTCTCCATGATCTCCGGCAGGGCGATTCCTCAGTCACTCACTACTACACCTCCCTTGTTCGACTTTGGCAGAAACTAGACCTCTATGATCAACACAAAGTGGACATGCCCTACAGATGCCCATCTCTATAACAAAATCATTGAAACCAAGCGTATATTCAAGATGTTATCCGGACTGAATAAGGAGCTCGATGACGTCCGAGGTCGTATTCTCAGTATCAAGCCATTACCGTCACTTCAGGAGGCATTCTCATCCGTTCGACATGAAGAAAGTCGGCGGAAAATGATGATGGCGAGCCACCATTGCCGTCTTCAACCCCTGTAGAGGCCTCGGCGATGTGCTCATCCGACTCCAACCAGCCATTTGCAGCAAAAGCTACATATGACAACAAGCCGCGAAAGCCACGTCCGTATTGCGATCATTGCCGGAAGCTCGGACACACTCGTGAGACGTGTTGGAAAATTCATGGTAAGCCACCAAATGGAAAGTCGCCCTACCATTCTGGTGATCCCGAGAGCAAGGCCAACACTGCAACCTCAAGTCCATTTAGTAAGGAGCAGCTTGATCTCCTCCACAACATCATCCACCAAGCCCATCCATCACCTCCAGCAGGCTCAAGCAATGTTGCACAACGAGGTAACACTTCTCAAGCCCTTCATGTCCAGGCTGCTCAATTGTCCTGGATTCTCGATTCTCGTGCGTCAGATCACATGACTGGTAACAAATCATTATTCACATCCTATTCACCATGTGACCACCCTATCTCCGTTATGATCGCCGATGGCACACATTCCATGGTAGAAGGAATCGGATCAGTCACTGTTATTCTAAAGTTGAAGCTTGATAACGTGTTTTATATTCCAAAACTCCAGTGCAATTTGCTCTCAGTCCTTAGAATTAATAAGGACTTGAAATGTCTCACAACTTTTGATGATCATTCTTGTTTATTTCAGGCTCGGGGCTCGGGGACGATGATTGGATATGCTAAACTGTGTTATGGACTCTACATCATCAACACCAACAACCCCACTACAACTCCACAATGCTCTCTCGCATCTTCTCATAATATTTCTAGTTTTCAGGACAGTAATCATAGTGATATCCTATTACTTCACTATCAGTTAGGCCATCCAAATTTCTTGTATCTGCAAAGAATGTTTCCCTCATTGTTTATTAATAAAGATATCAGTGCATTTTCATGTGATATTTGTCAACTGTCCAAACATACTCGCAACTCATACCCACCTCGTCCATACAAGGCATCTAAGCCATTCACCATGATTCATTGTGACATTTGGGGAGCATCTAAGATTGCAAATATTACCGGATCTCGATGGTTCTTATTATTTTTTGATGATCATACTCGGCTTAGTTGGGTATATCTTATGAAAAACAAATCTGAGGCTGCTTCATTATTTCAACAATTCCATGCCATGATATTAACCCAATTTCATGCTAATATTCAGATATTCCATTCTGATAATGCTGAGGAATTTTTCAACCACGAACTTGGGCACTACTTCAAGTCTCATGGAATCGTGCACACAAGTTCATGTGTTCAAACTCCTCAACAAAACGGCATTGCTGAGAGGAAGAATCGACATCTTCTTGAGGTTGCACGATCACTCATGTTCACCTCAAACGTACCAAAATTCTATTAGGGGGAAGCTGTACTTACTACGACCTATCTAATAAATCGCATGCCATCTCGTATCCTCAACTACAGTAACCCTACTCAAGCTCTCTTATCTGTCTATCCACACACTTGCCTTATATCCTACCTTCCACCTAGGGTGTTTTGTTGCTCAGCGTATGTTCATCTTTACAATCAGAATAAGCTAGATCCCAAGTCCCTTAAGTGCATATTTGTTGGCTACTCATCCACACAAAAAGGGTATAAGTGTTACTCTCCAAGCACTAAGAAATACTACACCACTATGGATGTTACTTTCCAGGAGAAACAACCCTTCTATTCTACCAGTACTGTCATTCAGGGGGAGCATGTTCCTAGTGAATCCCTTCCTAGTGAATCCCAGTACTTGTTCCAGAGTGATCAGCCAGAGCACATCCCACCTCCACCTCCTTCTCAACTTCAGTCCCCTCATGGAGTCCAACGAGAGAACACACAACAACACATCCATGAATCTAATCCAGCTTCGGATCTTATAACGGAACAAGGTAACACTCACACTCCTATTGAAACTCCTGTCTTTAATCAAACTAACCAGGACCTACCTATTGCCTTGAGGAAACCATCTCGGGATTGCGGCCCCTATTAGGGGTGTCAAAATACAACACGAACCGTCAACCCGACACGACCCAACACGAAAAAAATCAGGTTCGGGTTGGGGTTTTTCGGGTTCGGGTTGGGAAGGTTCGGGTTAGTGCTGGGTTAGACGGGTTTCGGGTTGGGTCGCGGGTTGACCCGAATTTTTTTAAAAAATATTACCTATATTTTTATATATTGTATGTTTGAACAAAATTTATTGTATATTTATATGTTAAATTTTCATCATTTAATATTTATTTTGTATATTTTTTATTTTTTTAACAATTGTTTATTTGATTTAGTAAATATACTTTTAATTTTCTACAATTAAACTTTCAAATTTAAATTTGAAATTTTGTTATTATGTGTTTAAATTAAAATATTATTATAATTTTTTATTTTTTCGAATTTTTTTCATTAATTTTTTTTAAAAAAAATTAAAAAAATAAATAAGTTTCGGGTTAGACGGGTTGATGCGGGTTAGACGGGTTCGTGTTCNTTCTCAAACGGCAGTCTTACCATCCAAGCCACGCCGACCATACCTTGTTTACAAAACACTCTACTCATGGGAAATGTACGATACTAAGTGTATATGTAGACGATATAATAATAATTGGAGATGACGTGGAAGAGATAAAAAGGCTGAAGGAATTATTGTCTACCGAATTTGAAGTCAAAGACTTAGGGCAACTGAAATTCTTTCTTGGAATGGAAATGGCACGCTCACAGAATGGAATATCAGTAGCACAACGGAAGTACACCATTGACTTACTCAAAGAAGCTGGAATGCTTGGATGCAAACCTGTGGATATTCCCATGGACCCAAACCTCAAGTTGCGGCCAAGAACGACTGAGCAAGTTGCGGAAAAGGGGAGATTCCAAAGACTAGTAGGAAAATTGATCTACTTAGCACATACTCGGCCCGATATCACATTCGCGGTAAGCATGGTTAGCAGGTTTATGAATGATCCCGCAGAGATACACATGCAAGCAGTAATACGCATCCTTCGATACTTAAAAGCATCCCCAGGATCAGGTCTTTTATTTAGAAAGACTCCCAGCCGACATATAGATGTTTACACGGATGCTGATTACGGTGGTTCAGTCTCCGATCGAAGATCTACATCCGGGATGTGCACATATGTATGGGGAAATCTAGTTACATGGAGAAGCAAGAAACAATCGGTAGTCGCCAGGAGTAGTGCTGAAGCGGAGTTGAGATCTCTTGCACATGGAGTGTGCGAGGGAATTTGGCTTGAGCGGCTACTTCGAGACCTACAAGTCAGTGTTGATGGCCCAGTTAGAATGCTATGTGATAATCAAGCATCCATCAGCATGTCCCAGGATCCAGTGCATCATGACAGGACTAAACACATCGAGATCGACCGACATTTCATAAGTGAGAAAGTAGAGGCAAAGTCTATTTCGATGAACTATGTATCGTCTCAAAATCAGTTAGCGGATATCCTTACGAAACCCCTTTCTCGACCAAGCTTCCTAGATATGTGTAACAAGCTCAATCTTCTGAATATCTATGCCCGAGCTTGAGGGGGACTGTGGAACTAGAAGCTTGCCATGTATTTAGGAATAATTATAGGATATATATTCATAGATTAGGCATGTAATCTTTTCCTAGTTTTAAGATTATCTTGTTACTTAGTTTGTTATTTTTGATTTGTTACAACTCCTACTTTTAAGGAGATTAGGTTGTATATATTTACTGGTTTGATCAATAAGAATGATAACGTGATTATTCCGCACCCTCTTCTTTTCTACAATCGAGTCATACTTGACTAATATCTTATTTCTGAATCAAGGGAAAACTCCATTATTTCAATTTCATTACTGCGAGGTTTTGTGCTTAATTTAAGATTCTTGTTTGTTTCAAGTATTTGTTGATTTATATTTAATTCTATGAAATTTGTATGTCGACTAATTTGACAAATTAATTTGATGTATAAATTTTTACTGCAATAACATATTTAGTCTAAATAAATCAATGAAACTAGATCTATCAATTGTAGTTATTTCGATTGTTGGATTTTAGGATTAATTGTTTTCACAAAACGAAAATGTTATTTTTAATTAATATGGAACGCTATCGTGCGCAGTTAATTATTAATAAGTTTTGACTAGATGCAGAGTTTAGTCAATTAAATTAGGAAAAAACAAAGATTTTAGCGGTTATCCTTATAACTCTAAGGTTAATTGCTTGAAAATGCATGAATAAATCAAATGTTAACCGATGGACAGTGATACAATCGGATATTGAAACCCCCTTAAATCAGAATCTGCTCGTATTGAATTCTTCATTTTATTCTATTTAAATTCATTATCCTTCCTTGCTTGTTAATCTCATTTTTACTAATTTATTTAGTTAGTATTTATTCAATAAAATCTCCTCTTTTATTTATTTTTATTATCGAAAGAAATAAATCCCTCGTTTATGTAGATTCAATCCTACCCACCATTGCACTGGCTATATTGAAAGTAAGAAATTGAAATTTGGAGGCTCAATGACAGCGCACTACAGAAGAGTATGAAGATTCTCAAATTCAAAATCTTTTCTCTTGTTTATATAACCTGGAGGAGAAACCTAAAAATACAACTGGAACAAGTTCCAATCATCAACAGCTCAGTTTGGCTATTTGCTGCTTTCCCACTTGAAAAGTTTCCTAAAAATCGACAATAACAAGACAAAAAAGGATCTTGTAATGGTGCAAGACACATAAAGGAGAACTTTTCATCCTCGTCGTGCCATGCCATTCAAAATTCTATTTCCAGCAAAAATATCACTTGATTATAATACAAATGAAATACCTCGAGTTGAAGAGAATACAAGATATAAAAATCAACCCATTAACTTTAAGAAAATATGCCATTAATTTAAATCAATAATATAATCGTATCTCAATAAATCAAAGATTCCTAAATCTAGGTATAACATTGAAGTACAGGAATATGAAAGACTTTATCCCCTTTATAACCAACTGTTGTTAACATCACAAAGATATCCACCAGAGATATTTCAAAATGGTAATATAACTATACTACTGTGTCAATCATCAAATAAACACTGTTGATTCTCAGTAGATGCAGCAATTGCTACTGCCTGCCCCGTTTCATGCAGGATGGGCATTTATATTGCTTTATGCTCTCGGCTTTAGCAGGTGTTATTTTCACACACTTCCCATGGAACCACCGCTCACAGATGTCACAGCCAATCCAGAACTCGTCAGCACTGTAATTTCCACCACAGCTTCCACATAGAGTTTCACTGTGTTCATCATCTTCCTCTTCTTCCTCGTAGCTTTCTTCAGCCAGTTTAGGGTTGCTTTTAGCCTGTCCGTCAATGGATCTCTGAAAACAAAAGAAAATTGGTTTGGGTTGAGATGCAAAGGATGAGCCTCATGGAGCCAGGAGCCTAGGCTCATGCCTTGTGGCTTTAAATAAATTACGGCCAGGCCACAAAAGAGGAAAGTTGAAGAACAAAAAGATTCAACAGTAATAAAATTAAATATGTGGTCGGTCCTATTTCTACCTTTGTGCTGCCACGAGATTTGCTTCCACTATCTGCATTGGGCTTGTCTTTCACAGGCTTCCTTTCAGTCACAACTTCGAAGACTGTCGGTAGATCATTGATCAAGCTGAACAGGCGCTTCCTGCAAGTACCAAGAATGCATTAGGTACAACTAAAAACACTTCTTGAGTCTATGCTATACATACCCAACTGAGGCCCCCTCTGCAAAAATACACACATCACCTAGAAAAAAAAACAAGTTTTAACAACAATATCTATCAATAGAAAGATGATATGTACCTTTCATTGCGGTTCAGCCTGGCTCCAAGATAGAAAGCCACAGAGAGCAACCAACAATCACTGTGCACAGCAATTAATGAAAGCCAATCTCTTCGATTCATTCCATCCCTAGCGAAATTGATTCCAAGGGCTGGCTCTGGCAGTTCAGGAGGAACTTCCTCAGCTGGAAGATTCACTTCCCATGTTTCATTAGGGTGCCCATATAGACACAGATTTTCCTTCTCTACATCAAAGTAAAATAAGACATGAAAAACTACAGAAATGAAATTACAAGTTAAATGTTATAAAAAAAAGTATCTAATATATTGATGTAAGAAATACCATATGCCTATTACAGTTATCATGCCCACTCAACTCTGTTCTTGAGGTAATATCATAATAGCAACGGGCATCACAAAATATTACATAAAAAATTCCACAACTCCAAAGATCCTTACAACACTATACAACCCAGTAGAGTATATAATCGATTGTAATTGAATAAGGATTCCCAAAAGAAAGTATCTAAAACAGCTAGGAAACTAACAGTGAGTTAATTACAAGACATTATTAACTAACCGATTTGAATGTGGTAGGAATCAAGAAAGGTAAAGCCATAGTTTTTCAACCGACAACAGAAACACAGATACAATGAAAGCTGCTGCAACATCAAAATCTACATTATTACCATAAATAAATGCAGAGATATTTCTCGCTAACAGTTAGAGAAAAACCAAAGGCCAAACATGCACACTTTTTTCTTTTCAAATTCCAAATTACAATCACCTAAAAACCAAAAAATGAGGACGACACCCCACCAACAAAAAAAAATAGCAACAATGTAAAGATATTTATCGATGAAACAATCAGAAACCAAGTCAAAAAGAGGCGAAACTTACACAGAAATTATACAAAAACCAAAATTTAAATTCAAAAGCTAAATAAACAAAATCTGAACTGAAAGTAATTTACCTGGATCACAAATCCCGTAAAATTCATCCACATCTGAGAAACCAAAAACAAACAAAAAAGTAATTTCGAAATGAACAAATTGAAAATGCGTATAATTTTTGGTCTGTATTTAGACATATTTTTTTAGCTTAAAATACCATATATTAACGCACGAAGAATTCCAGCACGACGAGCGCTGTAATCTTTGAAGATCTCCTCTACAGTTCGGGCACTCGAAGGAACTGATGCCATTTGCTGTAGTTATACACAAGATCTGGAATTTTATTGCTTACGATTTTGCTTATAGGAATGGAAAGAAAGTGAATTGCAGAGAAAGGGGATGGTGGTGAGAGGACAACAGCCGTTAGTGGGGGCTAGTAACGAGAGAATAAAACGCAACGGAGGAGAACGACGTCGTTCGTGGCACTTTCAACGGCGCCGTTTTGCGTCTGTCCCTTTGCTACTTGTCTTTCTTCCACTCCTTTAAGCTTCATCATATTATTTTTCTTATTTTTTAACCTTTTTAAAAGTATTTGCAATTTTTTAAGTTATTAGCTTTTCAAAAAAAATCATAATGTTCTACTGTACATTTGCAACATTGATGACTTACGAGTATATTATTTTATATTCAATTTATAACTTTCAAAAATCAACTTGAATGTCAACCAAACACTTAGTAGCTAGTAAAAAGACATGAATGTTCTTTAGGTATAAATGAAATTACAAAGTGTAAATCGTGAAGAGTTCGTCTAAATTGATAAAATAGATAAACATTTGATATCATGAACTGGTATAAAAAAATTGATAGCATAACACTTTTCGGTGTTAAGCAATATCAATAGGTCAAAAACACACAAAGACATTAAAAGAAAAAAAGAATGAACCATAGATCACTGCCTTCCGTCACCAAACCTTTTATTTTTCTTCAATACATGTTATCCAAATTCATACATCTACGGTCATTCCTCTGGCACCATTTAAATGCCCAACTCCCACCATTTCCACCGCATGACTTGGGTTATCCATGCCGTGTATGGCTGGATCGTATCTCTCCCCGCCGCCCCACTGGGCATATGATTCCTCGCCATGCACCGCATTGTCTCCCGACACGAGTTCGTCGTCCCGCATTCTCAAACGTATAAATAATTTGATTGATAGGAGGATAATTGTTGTGGCCATGAAATTCCAGCCAATAATAAACAACGCTGCAACTATTTGCTTGAGTAATAGTACTCCGCCTCCGTGGTAGAACGCACCCTTCGTGTCTTTGACAGGCAGCAGCATGCTGCAGAGGGTGGGTTCTGCCAGAAGCCCGGTTAAAGCGCCGCCCAAAATTCCGGCCACCGCATGTGTGTAGAACACCGCCAGTGTATCATCCACCTGGAACATTGTTTGATATATTAACAATCATATTAACGACCGATTACATTTTTTGTTAAATAAATTAAACATGAGAAATTCAAATTTCGATCATGATAGTTAAAATAATTTTAGGCTATATTTATTATATGTTGAGAATTGAGAATTCTTGTTCATCCAATTAGCTGGATATATGGACTACTTAAAAAGAATTTTGGGTTCTTGTGAAGTCTTTATTAGGGGAAAGTAGAGGGAATGGTACCTTTTGTAGCAAAGTTGACTTCTGGTGAAGAATTATCATTGAGAACCATGGAATGCTTCCAGAAAGCACACCATAAACTATAGCCGCCCATGATTGCACCACGCCTATTCTTTCCATATATATATGTCACGATTCAACTCAATATATATATATATATATATATATGATAGTAACAAACTTGATTTTTTAAATAAATTATATGCTGAATTAAGCAAAATATACCTGCACCGGGAGTAATGCAAGCTAAACCAGTAATCATCCCCTGAACAGCGCCTATAACTGAAGGCTTCCCAAAGTAATAAACATCGAGTGTTGTCCAAACAAGAAGGCTAGTAGCTGCTGAAATATTTGTATTCAGTACTGCCACTGAAGAAACTAAATTTGCAGCGTATGGCGCCCCGCCGTTGAACCCAGACCACCCCATCCACAGCAACCCGGCTCCGGCAAGCATCAACAGCACATTGTTTGGCGCATATCTGTCCCTATCTAATTGTAACCGCGGCCCGACCTGTCTCGGATAAAAAAATAAAATAATTGAAAGTTGTTTATACCTGAAAAATTAAATTGAAATTGCATTATTTGATTTTAGAGTAGAGGCAATCATATATGCATGATACATTTCTCTGAAATATATATTTTTTATTTGATCAATGATATTTTTACTTTATGCCAAATTTTATCTTAATACCAATATGTAGCATGGAAATTTACTACTGGATGACAATCATGAAAAACATCATTATGTCTCTGGAAAGTTTTTCAGGACAGAAAAACAAGAAATTGCAAATCCATGAACGATTAAGTCGATTAGATCAAATCTTCCAAAAATGGAAGGCATTTTTTGGTTCATATTTTACTTATTTTTAGTAACTTTAATAATATATGATAAGTGGCTATACGAGCTTTTAAGTAAAGAAATTGTACCCAATAAGCAGCCGTGAAACCAGAAATCCCCGAAGCAAGATGAACAACGTAGCCGCCGGAATAATCAATCACTCCCCAATGATACAAAAAGCCACCACCCCATATGCTGTACGCACCCACAGTATAACAAAAAGTAAGCCACAGAGGAACAAAAGCCATCCACGCCTTAATGTTCATCCTCCCCAACACCGACCCCGCAACCAAAATCGTCGTGATCGCAGCAAAACTGAACTGAAAGTAAACTAGCGAAGCCATTGGAAAAAATGGCTGATTCATTTCCGTCTCAATGGTGCCATTTGAGTAAAGATGGGTGCTTTCTGGCACTGAAGCTCGTCTTGTCAAGTACCTGCGAGAATTTAAGCATTAATAATCTCTTCAAATGGGTGAAATTCATCGTGAAAATTGAAGTTTTTGATTTACAATACCCTTGGTCAAGAGCTAGGCCTGCTTTCCCCCAGAAAGGAAAAAGTTTATCACCAAAAGCTAGACGATAACAGAAAAGAACCCAACAGATCAAGACTGCGGCGAAGGCATACAGCGCCATGAAAGCAGAATTAACAGCCCATTTCTTCTTCACGATGCTGGCGTAGAGGATGACAAGTCCCGGCATGGACTGGAGGCAGACGAGCGTCGCCGCCGTCAGCTGCCACGCGTTGTCGCCTTTGTTCAGCCAATCCGGAACCGCCGGCAGGCGTTCTTCATATGCTAGAGTTAGATTATTAGCCATCTTAACAAAATTTGATTCATGAAATGAAAGTGGGCCGCAAATTATAATGTTTTGCGTGGAATTATTCGGAGTTCGGACTTTTTAAGGTCAACGAGTTTTTGACTTTTGGAATACGGAAATTTATTCAGAAAGTCCTTCAACATGTCAGCTTGGCTTTTGGAGGGAACGAGCGCAGCATTAAGAATTCAGGACGACTTTAATTATTTGTCAACGGTTCATTCCGTACTAATAGTGTTTTTATTTTTGAGAAACATATTTTTTTTTTAAAAAAAAATTTTTAGCCTGTTTGGAAATTCCATACATATGACAGCTTGGCTCCTACATGTTCCAGAAGTCAAATGTTTGACCAACCTTAAGTAGTTGGAAGCATATAAATTAATGTAATGTAGTTGGATTAAAGTACATCGTTATTCAATAATACCCACATTAATACATATTTTAGTTTTATGGTCTGATTAAAAGCTTACATATATTTATCCAGTTGCATACATAAACTGGTTGAGGAGTTGACAAACTCACAAAAGGATTCTTATGAAATGTTGATAAGTGTCAATTGGAAAAAACGATAAAAATTAAAATATATATATATATATATAACATACTAAAACTAAAATTTGATACTATTAAAATCAAAATCATAAAGAAATAAATATACATTATTATAATTACATTTGTATCATATATTTCTATAATATAAAATCACTGTAGTTGTTTTGATATTTTTGAAGCAAACGGAATATTTCATCCTAATCGTGTTTGACAATTAAATACTAATATTGTATAAAAAAATTGTAGTTGAAAGCCCGACGATCAAACCATAGACGCCATATTTATAAAAATTATAACTTTAATGAAGTGGAGACATATTTGTCTTTCTCGTCACCTCATTTTCTCTTTGACATCTATCCTAAAGAGACATAAGTAATAAAAACTAGCAGCCAAGGCACATAAAAAACCGATTGCATTTGACAAAACGTGGCTAAATTCAAATTGATCTCACTACCACAAGGCCAGATATATCATATTTAGTTTGAATAATTTTGAGAAAATTCATATAAGAACCTCAAAAAATCTCACTAGGATGCATCCATGGAAATTTAAAGGTATGTAAAAGGCACTCTTTGACAAGGTTGTTTACTATCTTCCACCAACAATCTCACTTTAAAGGCCTTTTTATGGTGATTTACATTTAGAAGGTTGTCGCACCACAAGACGATGAATTACATGATATTGCACTTTCTTAGGGAACTCACTTATTTCGTGGAAATCTAAGAAACAAAGTAATGTTACTATATCATTTATCTATATAAGCTGAATATCGTGCTATGACAAATACATGCTTGAAGCTAACTTGGTTGCACTATATTTTGCAAGATTTAAGAGTTACACAAAGGGATCACAATCAAGTTGCTTTAACCCCATCTTTAATGAGGTTACGAAAAAAATTGTCATTTAATACGAGAAAAATTACAATCTAGAATAGTCAAACTTTCATATGTTACTTACTATACGCTTCCAAATTGCTGATATTCTCACAAAGGTCTTGGGAAAAGATTAATTCGTGACTTTGTGAAACAAGTTGAGACTTCATGATATCCACTCTACAACTCGAAAGGTAGTATTAGAAAATATTCTTGTAATATATGAGTGTAATCAATTTAGTTGGGTTGCCTTAGCATAAATCAATTCCACTTATATTGTATCACGGACTGCTAACCTTTGGAAATGACTAGAACGATTCTTGTACATTTCTATATACTAGAAATAATGCATGTGCGTTGCACGCGAGAAACATATGTTGAAATAATTAGAATTTGAAATAAAATTAGTTAACTCAACAAAAAACAATGATAATAGTATTGTAAATTTTGACAATTCGTGTTAATTAGCATATGTAACTAATTTGAAAAAAAAAAACATATATTTTTATTTTAAAAAAAGATTTGGACTACTAAAATTTTTCTCATATCTTTTTTATCATATTGTTTTCTTTTGTTATTTGTCATATTCTCTCAATAATGCATATATTTTATTATAATATTCAGTTATTACAATCTTTTTTGACAATCAATGATATGCAATTTTTTATTTACAATATTTGATTATTATTCTCTTTCATGTAAATTGACAACAATTTATACTGGATGCTTTTACTTTCCTAGTCACCTTTAATTTATTAGACACTTATACTTGATAACATATAAACTACACATTATTATTAGAGGTCAGCAAAAATTCGGTTAAACCGAATTAACCGACCGAACCGAGTCAATTCGGAAATTCGGTTCGGTTATTTCAGAAATTCGGTTTTAAAATTAAAAAAAATTCGGTTATATCGGTTAATTCGATCGGTTCGGTTGCGGTTTTCAAAATTTTGAAATCGACTAACCGAAACCTAAATTGAAAGTTGAATTAATACATTCATATTCATCATTAAATTTCACTATTTAATTTTAATAAATTTAACATGTTTATCCACTANGAAATTTAATGATGAATATGAATGTATTAATTCAACTTTCAATTTAGGTTTCGGTTAGTCGATTTCAAAATTTTGAAAACCGCAACCGAACCGATCGAATTAACCGATATAACCGAATTTTTTTTAATTTTAAAACCGAATTTCTGAAATAACCGAACCGAATTTCCGAATTGACNATTCAAATATATCTTTAGAGACCAATAGATGATGAGAAATTAAGAAAATGTAGAACACTACAGTGCATAAATTTTCGCTTTGTACAGTGACAAAAGATAAGGTGAGACCAAGTGAGATACTTATATATATGAGTCTCATTCAACTTAGTCATTATAATATTTTTATTAACCGACTTTGTCCTTCGTTTTTACTTCACTAACTTTGCAGTGTGACTCATTCAAGCATTAACTTTTTATTTTTTAGTACATAGTGACATCCACTCTCACCGACTTCAATATTTAGAAGTCGGTATTAGTAGTTTATAGGTAATAGATAATTATTTAATTTTTATTTTCTGTCTTTTGATTAATTATGTAATTTTTTATGTTCTACCTAATTCATTTTTAGAATTTTTATAATCATGATTAGAAGTGTTCCACGCGTACAATATAAAATTAATATATTTTAAAATGTTAATATTGAAGTGTCGAATAAATGTATTAAATCATTATTTAAGAAATTTTAGAAAAAATAATATACATCATAATTCAGATTTAAGGATTAACATACAAATAAAGAATTGCGATGAATATTTTATAAAATAAATTGTGTTAGCTCAAAAAGATTAAATATGATTATTGTAAATGAATTTTTCTTAATTAATTAGAAAATTTTCAGCAAATGTGTTGAAATAATTAGAATGTTTTTAATATAGTACGTCGATAAATGTTTTTCCATATGAGTTAATGATTGAGTCCTTATGAACATTTGAAAAAAAATGTGTCTTCAGTTATAGTAACGGTGTCTTATAATTTAAAATATTAAATGAAACAAATTATCAAGATTAAAAATTAATTAGAAAATTCAAGAATATGTGACTACTCAATTAGTTTAATTGACACGCTATTTAGTTTGCTGATTTAATAGATGTTAAATTCACAATCACCGAGTTTGACAAGAATTCTTGTAGAATAAAATACAATTATAATAAATTACTTGATTGTATATGTAATAAAATTTTGTATATCTCATATATGTTTGATTTATTTCATTTATAAGGTAGAAATTTTATATATTATGATATAAGATTTGTTATACATCTTAACATCGATAAATTCACTAAACTTTAATTAATTGAATTGATATAATGAAAAGAAAAATAAAAAAACTAAATCATTGGATTAAAATTAATATATTGTAATGTGGGTAGACAACAATAAAAGCAAACAATTAATAGTAAAATCATAATTTTAAAATCAAGATGATAATCTCCCCTTTATATGAGGAATTCATGATTGAAAAACGATAATATAGTAGATATATTGATATTTAATACAAACTCGTCCGGGCTCATTTAGTCCCACCTTTAAATAGATTGACAAAATTTCAACCCAACATACTTAAATTATTTGACAATGTGGGCCAAATAGACGAACCCAACCCAAATTGACGGGTCTGTCTAATCACAACGATATTTTACCGTGTTTTATTCAAATAATTTATAAATATAAACCACAAAAAATGTTGGTTCAAATTTTTTTTATTTAAACACATACATTCTAGCCAACTGTAACAATTAAAGAGATTTAAAAATTATAAGTTTTTTTTTTATAAAAATGGTATATCACAATAAATTTTTTAACCATATTTTATTAAAGAAATTTTCTTTTTCAAAAAATATTTTTTAAAACTAATAAGTTGTAGCCAAAGTCACCAAAATAAATAATGAGGAAATGAAAAAAAGTATTAATAAGACACCAAAAAAAATTCATAATTCAACAATGAACTATTTTTAAATTATAAGTAATTTAATTGACGTAAGAAAAGATAAATAAAAAAAATCTAAATCATTTGATTAAAAATAACATATTATAATGTGAGTAGAATAAAAGATATCAAATACTAATTTACATAATAAAAAATAAATAAATAAATCTAAATTGATAATGTAGGTAGATAACATTAAAAACAAGCAATTAATAAGATAGACAACATTAAAAACAAGCAATTAATAAAACAAATAATTAATAAGGAGAGAAATGGAAATTCACATATAAAGTCACATATTTCGATTAAAAATAACATATTATAATGTGAGTAGAATAAAAGATATCAAATACTAATTTACATAATAAAAAATAAATAAATAAATCTAAATTGATAATGTGGGTAGATAACATTAAAAACAAGCAATTAATAAGATAGACAACATTAAAAACAAGCAATTAATAAAACAAATAATTAATAAGGAGAGAAATGGAAATTCACATATAAAGTCACATATTTCGATTAAAAATAACATATTATAATGTGAGTAGAATAAAAGATATCAAATACTAATTTACATAATAAAAAATAAATAAATAAATCTAAATTGATAATGTGGGTAGATAACATTAAAAACAAACAATTAATAAGATATACAATATTAAAAACAAGCAATTAATAAAACAAATAATTAATAAGGAGAGAAATGGAATTTCACATATAAAGTCACGTATTTATATATAAAATATAATAGATAATAGATGATAGATAATAGATAATAGATAGATTATGTACATTATTCTTCGTACGAACACACGGATGAAGTGCTACGGATCCATGACCATATGTTGAGGTGTATTTGTTCCGTGTAGGTCTATGGAGTTGGCACAGACTAGACATGGATTTGTGGTCAAATATAATCATCGGATAAATAAACTTTTGTGAACCATCTTAGTTGCATTCTATGTGTATGTGACGCACTCCCCACCAAACAGCCTTAGTCATGTGAAACCCACAAAAACGGAATAAATAGAGACGCACCCCATTCAATCTCAACCTTTCAAACTTTAACTAATCAACAAACTAGTCGTAAAACAGGTGTGCTCTTTGTGTTGAGAGCTCCATCTTGATGTAAATATTCCTTGTTCTTTTGGAAAACTAATGATTTTATGAGCCTTTGGATTAGATAACATAACTTTTAACAAAGCACACTACACGAGTTTTATGCAAAACACGGTAACACCTTGTTGTGGGTTGGTTTTGACAGACTTTGGATTAGATAACCCAGAAATTTGGAGGTGCATAGGCGAAAAACATGGTGGTTAGAGCATCCTCCTCCGTATCCCTGGCTACTGTGAGTGATTTGTGTATTAATTATTTAAATTTCTCCTTGAACTTTAGCTGAATTTTTGTTGTCTCATGTTCGACTCTCAAGTACTCATCTAGTATTAGTTTGATGAACTTTATTCTTAGCTTCCAGGCGTCTAATTATATTGTCTGCTTTGACACATAATTCTCTATAACGTGTTTTAAAACATTGAGACATATGAAAAAAAACGGATAATATTACTAATGAGCTTGAACCGTCATATTATTTCTTCTAATTTTCAAACTACTAACTAAATCACATTTTTTTAAAATTTTATAATTTTTTAAAAATATTAAAGATCTTCTATAAATTAGTATTTACTTCAGCACATTGCACATTTTTTTTATGCAGTGAGTTAGATTGTGCCGGCCTGTTCCCTTGTCCGAGGGACCACAAGAGAAGAAGACCCTATATCCATCTTCCTCCCTGATTGGATGCGAAGCATATACTTTTATCACTTCCGATTATTCCCCAATTGTCGATTCCAGAATATAGAATATCCATTGGAGAATGCCCTCCATGGCCTCTCTGGTCTTACTTCTCATCTCTTTCCCAAATCCCTTCTGATTAGGGGGCGAAGAAAGAGAAATCATGTAATGAATCAAGAAACGAAAACAAACCCGCTAAAAAAAATTCTTCTCATTGTGCAAGAATATTTTTTTATGCAGTATTAACAGTATTTACCACCGTCAAATAGATATGGCCACTTATTCTGTTTCTACAAACCCTGCTCTCTCCCCTCCTTCGTTCGCTGCCTCAACTTCATCCTCTTGCAGTTACAGTTCTAAAATTTCCTGCTATTGTAAATCAAGAATTGTAAAACCCATTTACCTGGTTTGTGTGAGGAATCAATCTTTGAACTGTAGGAGGTTAAAGTGGAGTAAAGAGTTTCAAATCTTGAAAGTTAAACCCTGTAGGGAGAGGCTCTTTCTTGCAGCGGGCAGTGGCGGCAGTATGGATAATGCTGAGTACGGTGAAGTCGACGATGAAGAGGAGGAGAATCCTCCCCTCTCCGTTGAGTCTGAGATGTATTCTAAGCCTAGGCGTATTGCTCTCTTCGTTGAGCCATCTCCCTTTTCGTGAGTCTTTGCTTTTGACCTTGCGTTGAATTTTATTCATATCATGCATTTCTTGTTTGGAGCAACTTTATATTGTTCTTGAGGGGGAATTTATCAAATTTCTGTTTTGCCATTATTTATTAAGGGAAATAATCCGAATTCAAAGACGTAGTTGAGCACGCATTTATTTGACATGTTAATATTGTTAAAGATGGTTGCGATCATTGAAGTATCTATTTAACAGTTGTAAGATTATGCAAATTTTTATTATTTAGCTAAATTTCAGACTTCCCGCTAACTGGTGGGAAAAAAAATTACTGTTTTGACGGAATAAATTTTGTGATGCCGGAGGAAATTTAATGTCATCCTTGTGGGCAACATTACTTGATCATACTAGTTTGAGTTTCTTTTGGTCATTGTGTTTAGTGGAATGAATTTGTCACTGTTGGGTGTTTAACTGTGCATATACTATTATTACTATATATTGATGGATTTTGATAGATATTGTGCTTTGATGGCTTAGAATTTCTTGCTCCCAATTTGATGCTTACAAATCAGTGTTCACATCATTCATTCTGTTGTTTTGTAATAGAGGAGATTTATGCGTAGCTATTCTGAATTTGTGTCTTGGCATTGTAGTGTTTGTAGATGTCATCAGTACTTTATTAGTTTGTTTTACTTTTTTGGTACATTGTTAGCTTTTTAGAGAGTTATAGTTCAGAATTTCGGGTCATAATATGTTTTTATTTTTGTTATCATGCTCTGTTTCTTTCTGTTAGTCTAGTTTGAGTTTTTTCATGACAGAGTCCATTCTCTTGAACTATGTCCAGCTATATCTCTGGATATAAAAACAGATTCCAGAATTTCATTAAATATCTACGCGAGATGGGGGATGAGGTATGTCCTTGTTGTTTGCTGCGGTCCTTTCTGTTCTAGCTGCTGGAAGGTTTGAAATGTCTTTGTAACAAAGGATAATGTTGAAAATAAATAATAATAATAATAATAATTAAGAAACCTGATTTTTCAACAAACTAAAAGTGAAAAACAACATCTGCTTAGAGGCATTCGTTTTATTCTTTTGAAAATTCTGATACAATCATACAAGAGGTAATGCTACATTTAATTTAAGTATTAGTTACATGAGTCGGCCATGAAGAATTGGTTTCGCCAATGCCTATGTGGAATGAAACAAGTTCAACTCTGCAGGAATGACGAGTCTAGAACCGATTACAATGGCTTAAGTTTGTGTAGTTTTTTCTAGATGATTCAATTGATTGATCTGTATTGATATTTCGGGTATTTGGTGCAGGTCATGGTTGTGACCACACATGAAGGAGTGCCACAGGAATTTTACGGAGCTAAATTGATTGGCTCACGTAGGTTGTTACCAAATTCTTGCCTGATAAATGATGATTAAGTTAATGCATTCTCTACTATGTTGAAATATTTGGTTACTCAGTTTTATGTGGGTGCAATTATAGTTTTAAACTCTCATTGCAGTTTCCCTTGTCCCTGGTACCAAAAGGTACCACTTTCTCTTGCACTCAGCCCAAGAATAATTTCAGCAGTTGCTCAATTCAAGCCTGACATTATTCACGCCTCATCTCCAGGGATTATGGTGGGTTTTGACCTCATGCTTCTACTTTTGTTTGGTATACAAAATTTTAGGGAACATAATTATTTTTACTTATTCACTGGTTGTTTTGACATGGGTTGCAGGTGTTTGGTGCTCTTATCATCGCTAAATTACTATCAGTACCAATAGTATTGTCGTATCACACTCATGTTCCTGTGTATGTTCCTATTTCTTCCCATTTGTTGAGAAAACAATTAATAAAACTGAAATTCGTATCTCTATCAACTGAGTGTCCTAGTGACCTTCGAGCAGTTATTGATCCAATCCATTTTTCCGTAACTTTACCAAATTAAAAGTGCTAATTATACATTGTTATTTTGCAGATATATTCCAAGATATACCTTCAGTTGGCTAGTCAAACCAATGTGGTTAATATTGAGTATGTGAGATACTTTTGTAATTATAATTCGGATTTTAGTTATCATGTTGTGGAATGTATGATATATTTACCCATCTTTTACCAGAATTTCTGCATAGAGCTGCAGATCTTACCCTGGTGCCTTCTGTTGCCATTGCAAAGGATCTAGAAGCTGCTAGGGTGACAGCAGGTGAAATTTATTATTTCAGCTTAGTCAGTTTTTTCTTGAAACTTATTTCACTTTTTATGTTGATGGAGCAATGATAAAACTGATTTTGTCAATTTTATTCCAAATCTTCAGCCAACAAGATACGCCTCTGGAACAAGGGTGTCGATTCTGAAAGCTTTCATCCCCGGTTTCGCTCCCATGCAATGAGAGTGCTCCTAAGGTAGGTAACTCCAAATTCCACTGTGTTTTGTGTTACCTTGATATAATTTTAATATAAGTTCTTTCTGATTCAGCAATGGAGAGCCCGATAAACCGTTAATAGTTCATGTTGGACGGATTGGAGTTGAAAAAAGTTTGGATTTCATCAAAAGGTCTTTTCCTTGTTCATCTGTTATCTTGTATTCATCTTTTGGAAGCATTAATACTCGACGACTGATGTCAAATTTGAAACAGGGTGATAGACAGGCTTCCAGAAGCTCGAATAGCTTTCATTGGGGACGGACCCTATAGGTTAGATGGAATGACATTCACTTGTACACGATTTTCAAATAATTGTGTTGGATTGAGCAGTTGTCCCCGTATTAAATTTTATAGCTGATAGCACGAGTGTAATTCAAATATTTTAAACAATTTGCACTTCAAGCACTACATTTTGATCACTATGTCACGTGATAGTCATGCAGGATGGTGGTGTCAATTATTGTTACCCAACACATTAGTATCACATAACATCTACAAAGGATAGTGGTGTCAATTATTGTTGCCAACACATTAATTTTTAAGCTTATTTCGTCAGTGTGGTTTCCTTATGTTAGGGAGGAGCTCGAGCGGATATTCTCAGGCTCGCCTGTGGTATTTACTGGTATGTTACAAGGCGAAGAGCTCTCACAAGCATATGCCAGTGGAGATGTTTTCATCATGCCCTCAGAATCCGAGACATTAGGGCTTGTTGTTCTGGAGGCTATGTCATCTGGACTTCCTGTGATCGCTGCTCGTGCTGGAGGAATCCCAGATATCATTCCTCAAGAACAGGAGGGCAAAACCGGTTATCTATTCAATCCTGGAGATCTTGAGGACTGCTTGAGCAAGTTGAAGCCTCTTCTTGATGATCAAGAGCTAAGGGAAACCATCGGTAAAGCAGCACGTGTGGAAATGGAGAAGTATGATTGGAGGGCAGCCACTCGCAAGATACGAAACGAACAGTATAATGCAGCCATTTGGTTCTGGAGGAAGAAGAGATCACAGTTCTCGAGGCGGTTCCAATGGTTGTTTGGACGACGCTGGTTCGAGACCCCCGCCATGGGAATGTAGAGCGATGCTCTGCCAGTTGGCCCGTTCATCTGTGTCGATATGCAGAATTAACGTGAGGTTTCGGGATTTTGGTGCTGGTATGTGGTTTCAATGCAACAGAAGTGAGAAGATGATGCATAAAATAATTGCACTCCACACGGTTATGAGATTTTAATTGGTATTAGTCATTTGACTCATTTCAAATTCTAAATGCTTTAAATCTTGAATATTATTTTGTAATATGAATAGGATGCCATTCATTCCCTATGATCTCTTATTCACATATAATAGAGTATGTTACGTAAATTAATACTGTTAGAGTTTATATTATGCAAAAACCAAAAGGCGTTAATATAGTTTTTGTTAAAATATAAATATTATCTTCAAAATATTTTGCATGTATCAAAAAGTACCAAATGAATGCGGGGAAATAAGAGTAAAGTATGAAACAGTCTTTCAGTGGTGCAACTTGCCAAAAAAAAAAAATCTTTTGGGTAAATAATGATAGTGGGGATTCTTTATTGTTAACCAGAAGGAGCCCGTTGCTGCTGATCTTGTTGCCTTTATCTTCTCTGGCTTTTGGAAATTTTATATAAAATAAATAAATTTCAATCTTAATTTTTTCCACACCGCTATTTGCTGACAAATGGATACAGTTATTTCAAATTTATGATGAAAAATAGAATCTACAAGCCTTGGCCTGAATCTTCCGAGTTAAACAATTTCAATGGATTTAAAGTAAAATTTTCCCAAGAACCTTCTTCCCAATCAAGATCACCTATTAACACAACTTCCACAAATCCCAGTTAACAATTCCTCCTGGGTTGCATCAGATACCCGAACCCGATTGGATTAATGCTCTGCAGATGATATTGCTGCAGGTTTAGAGTAAGATTTGGCGTGCTAAGTCCAATCATTTCTACTGGATACGTCAGGCCAGAATCACACATTCCTCGGAAAACACTTTTCACATCTGAATTCTGCTGCGCAGGCTTGATCACGATGGGTTCATCTGGTGAAACAAAGCTGTTCTTCGGTTTAGTTTGTGTGACATTTGCAGTGGTAATATCATGTATACTTGAACTTCTCTTATCTTTCCCACCGGAAAGCTGCCTGATAAAATACTTCTGCGCGTGACTCGCAACCTGAGTTGGAGTTCTTGAAGTCACGAAATTTCGAGAAATACTTCTCCAATCTCCTTTGCCATATTTCTTGAGCCCCAAAAGAAACAGCCTGGAATTTCAGAATCACTACAAAATTAATAAAAATCCAAACCTCGATTCCTTTAGGGATACAAACAAAAAAACAAATGGTGTCCGGAACAAGATTTTTTATTTACCGGTGTTCTTCCTCAGTCCAGGGCACCCCTTTCTTCCTTTCTTGCTCAGAGGTCCGAATCGAAGAGTTCCGCTTACCAATCGAACCATATTTATTCTCCCAATCCGACGTGAATGAATCGTTTCTGTACCCTGGAACTGGTACCAGCCCTGCTTCTATATCAGAAACATCTTCCACCAAGTCCCTGTATTGTTTCATCACATCTTCTACTGTTTTCCCCGGAATCATGGCCGCCACATTGCTCCACCGATCTGGGGTATCCTTATCGAACAATGCGAGAGCATTTTCAAACATTTTGTTCTCCTCTAGAGTCCACTTAACCCCCTTGTTCTCCTCCAACCATTTTGAGTTCCCGAAATATGATGCTGCAGAATTCAGAGGTCCCGTTACTCCGTCCATCTGCTTCAATCCGAATACCTGTTTGACAAGCGGCCACGAATGGCTCCCTAACTTCACCAATCAAAAGGGACTTTTTAGTTTCAAAGAAACTGTCGTCGAGTTTAGATTTTTGTGTATCATGTAATAATCATAATTTTATACATATATAGTCTCTGTGTCGTTCACTAGTTATTATAATTATATTAATTTTGAGTATTTCATATTAATTAATTTTGATATATAAACGTGACAATAAATTTTTTTTTACAGTATTATCATTTACATTATTTGTTAGCTACATTTAGTGGTGTGAATTTATTGATAATTTGTATACGTCTCTCTATTTTTTTCCTTTTGTCCAACTTATTTTTATTTATCTAAAAATTTAAATTATCTTATTAAATTTTATCTAATATGTAGATATCATATCCTAAAAAATAATATTTTTTATATAAAATTATTAAACAAAAAATTTAATTTGTGCAACATAACACTAGTATATTATAATAATAGTGAGTGACATTATATATATGCCTGTGTATGTGTATATATATATATTAATTTGTAGGGACAATTATCTGGGTTTTTTTTTAAAAATATTATAAATTAAATAATTCATTACAATAATGTTGCATTGGGGAGAGTTTTACAAAAATATTACAATCCGGGACTCACTGTCCCGGATTCTGACATTTTTTTAAAAAAATAAAAAAAATAAAAAAGAAATGGAGTCCTGCCACGGATTCTGAATCCGTGGCAGAGGGTCACGGATTCATGACTTTTGCCCGTGAATTTTGATACCAGTGACCAAAGTTTTCAGTATAAATGCGGGGTGCCCTCCTCTTATTTTCGCACACCGAAGTCGAGCAAATTTTCTTCTTTCTTATTTTCGCACCGCAGGAGCAAATTTTTTCTTTCTTTGGAATACCGATCATCGAGCATTTTTCCAGCACATGTGTTCAGATTTTTCTACTTATTAACGTAAGTTTTCGGTATTTTTCAGAATAATTAGAGATAATGATGTTTTTTGTTGTTAATAATATTTATTATTGTGCTATCATTAAATCAATTTTAAATAATAAGAATAAGTATAATATTAATTGTATTATTGCAATTATAATAATATGATTCTGAAATTTTGGAATAATAATTACACTTAATTTAGTTACGATATATTTACGTGATATAATCTTATATATACAATAATGATAATAATTATATTTAATGTACGTGATATAAAAATAATTAATAATTATACTTAATTTGATGACAGTAATTACATTTATGTGACATAATTTTATATCTACAATAATCACACTAATTACAATAATTAAATTTAATTTACGTGAGATATAATTATAAATATTATATTAATTTGCTCGACTTCGGTGTGNGCTCGAACTTATTTTCGCACACCGAAGTCGAGCAAATTAATATAATATTTATAATTATATCTCACGTAAATTAAATTTAATTATTGTAATTAGTGTGATTATTGTAGATATAAAATTATGTCACATAAATGTAATTACTGTCATCAAATTAAGTATAATTATTAATTATTTTTATATCACGTACATTAAATATAATTATTATCATTATTGTACATATAAGATTATATCACGTAAATATATCGTAACTAAATTAAGTGTAATTATTATTCCAAAATTTCAGAATCACAGTATTATAATTGCAATAATACAATTAATATTATACTTATTCTTATTATTTAAAACTGATATAACGATAACACAATAATAAATATTATTAACAACAAAAAACATCATTATCTCTAATTATTCTGAAAAATACCGAGAACTTACGTTAATAAGTAGAAAAATTTGAACACATGTGCTGGAAAAATGCTCGATGATCGGTATTCCAAAGAAAGAAAAAATTTGCTCCTGCGGTGCGAAAATAAGAAAGAAGAAAATTTGCTCCTGCGGTGCAAAAAAAAGAAAGAAGAAAATTTGCTCGACTTCGGTGTGCGAAAATAAGTTCGAGCTACTTTAGAGATGATTTTTCGACTAATTAATTAGAATAATGATTCAATCATGATGATTATATTTGAGCTACTTCATGTTTTAAGATTTATATGACATTTTTTTATATTGAGAGTGATGTAAATATATGATTATCTTAACTTAGATTAGATTGGAACAAATATTTCAATTATTAGTAATATATTCTGTACATGAGTGAATTTAACAATTAAATTCTAGACCCCAATAATTAATAATATAATAATATTCATTGTATAATGCGTAAATTATTAAAATTATTATTCTAAATAAGGAATTGCTTGGCGACTGGTACATATAAATTTAAAGATAGTTGAATAAATTATTACTTTATTAGTTGTTGAATGACGAATGTATCATCATCAAGCAGCCAATCAATAATGGCATCACAAGATTGTGGATATATATATGTACCAGCATATTCTATGTGAGCAAAAATTTGTGTGAAACGGTCTCACGTGTCGTATTTTGTGAGGCATATCTCTTATTTGAGTAGTATTACTTTTTATTCTAAGAGTATTACTTTTTATTGTGAATATCGGTAGGGTTGACCTGTCTCACAGATAAAGATTCGTGAGACCGTCTCACAAGAGACCTACTTTTCTATATGACATGATATTTACGATAATCAACGCCCAATCCAAAAAAAAGAAAATGGCATGGAAGCATAGCCAAAACAAGAATTACACACTCAATAAAGTCCTAATCAAATCTTCAAGAACTCAAAGACACAAAAAATTACAAACTCCACACGTGAAATGTATGATTATTGTCTCCTACTTGAGCAAAAATTTACTCCCTCAAGAAACAAACAGAGCTGCATCTTCCCTTCCTTTTCCTTTTCCTTAAGAAATTTTGTACCAAATTTGGTTTCCCAAATCCTATCTTAAAACAAACAGAGCTTGGTTTTAATGCTTGCACAAACTTCAATTTCTTGCTATCACCATTCTGCGTGTATTTTATTTGTGTTTGTTCTTGTTTTCTTCTATCAGGGCCCTGTTTTATGCCCTCGATTCTCCTTTTCTAGGCCTGAAAATTACATAACTAAAACTAAGGATTTTTAGTATTGGGCAATCTTCTAACATTTTGGAAGATCTTTTGGTGGTGGCAGCACTGATTCATTAGGGCCCTTTCCATTGTCCACCAAGAATGCCATTTTCAGCCCCCACGTTGTGTGTACTTCCAAATGACAATGCATAAACCAAACTCCTGCACATATAGATACAAAAGTAAGTATAAATTTTGGCCTAAAATTTATAAAATAAAATATATTCAATCTACTGGTTACAACTTTTTAAAATTATATATCCAAATATTCAAACTAATTCTATTTTATTATCTTGTTGTCATAAAAAAAAAGGAAAAAAAAAGCTAACAAATGAAATCAGAGAAGCCAACTGAGTACTAAATAACATTTTACCTGGATTATCTGCTTTGAATCTAATGGCAACCCATCCACCAGAAGGCACTCCAATAGTGTTCCTCTCCACAGGATCAACAAGATTAAAATTCTTAGGATCAGTTTTCGGATTAAAATTTCCTAATCCCTTGCCTACTGCAAAAAAATTGAATCCATGAAGATGAATAGGGTGATTCTCAGGGGCTATAATCCCAGTATCTTGGAGAACCACTTGAACTGTAGCATTGTAAGGCAATCTATACACCTTTGTCCCATTACTAGTGCCTATATTTGCCGGCCCTCTTCCCGAATAATTGAACCGAAACGGCGGGTTCCCCGGGAAATCAGTGGTGAAGACTCCCTTGATCTTGAAAACATGAGCCTGTAAAAGAGCAATGCTCGGCATCACAAAGGTGACATTGTTTATATCGGCCACGACACGGCTACCGTTTCCGGGTATGCAAGTCGGGCATGGATTGACCCCGAGTCCAACCGTGAAGAGGAGGGAACGGTCGACTTTAACTGGCACGTTTGCCGGGTATTTTTTCGAGTTCAAACTGCGTAAAGAGTTGGTGAAATTGTTGGACACTTGGGTAGCATTTCGAGCGGGTGGGATGGTGAGAGTTATGGGAGAGGTATCAAGCGTGCCGGAATAGTGCAATGTGGCGGTGGCGGTCAAGTTGTCCACCGCCACCACGAGAGTGTCCATGAAGGTGGAGGCCGCCATCATGTACTTCCCGACGCCCTTGTCTGCGGACACGACGATGTTGGTGGTTTGCCCCGGGGCGATCAAAACAGTGTCTGTTTTGAAGGGCTTCACATATGTTGCATCAACTTCTACTACTGTCAGTGTGTGGCCTGCAATCTTGAAGAATAGTTCTTCATTGAGTGCAGCATTGATCAGGCGCAATAGGTAGCTTTTCCCGGGCTCAACGGGCAATGTGAAGCCACCTAAAAATGTAAGAAAATCAAATTTGTGTAATAAATTACGAGAGCTTTCAAATTGGGCACAATCATAGTACAATTTTTACCCTTGGAAGGACAATTCGGGACCGGTCCGGGATGACCATTGATCGTGTGAGCATCAGATACATTCGGAGCCAAGCCGGAATTCAGAGCCTCGTTGATGACGGCCTCCGTGTCTGATTTCCACCATTCGGCCAAGATGACGATTGCTTCGTGGTCGGGTTTAGGGAAAGGATATGGGATGCCACGCTTAGGCAAGATGACCATGGCGCCATGAAGGGTGGCCCTGAGCCATAGGATGTGTGCGTGCCACAGAAGTGTGCCCCTTTGGCCTGTGATAGTGTAGTTGTACACATAGCTTTGGCCTGGCTGGATGGGGCATTGCGTGATATATGCTGGCCCATCCGCCCACCCTGTTCGAATTTGCCTCACTCCATGCCTGAAATCATTATTAGCAACGACAATAAGTTCTAGAGGTATATTTTATTGTTTTATTTTCCAAAATATTATATACAACATTTAATGTTTTTTTTAATCTATGATGATAATTATAATTATTTTTCTTACTAAATGTGAAAAAATAAATATTATTGCACCAAAACCAAATTTGGACCAATTAGATTATCAAAATCCTATTATACCGACTTTTTTTTCTTGAGAAAACCGGCAAATCAACAACTTTTTTTTTTGACCAATTAGATTATCAAAATCCTATTATACCGACTTTTTTTTCTTGAGAAAACCGGCAAATCAACAAGTTTTTTTTTTATAAAAAAAAGTTGTTTCACGTTTGACAACTGACATAGAATCGACCATATAAAATTTTTTTTTTTTAAAAAAAGATTTTTGCTTACCAATGAATGGAGACATTGTACATGACATGGTTGACGACCTTGATGAGCAAAGTATCATCTTCCCGAGCAAAAATAGTCGGACCTGGAAATTTTCCGTTCACGGTGACAATCGGTTTCGTCGAACACAGACGGGTAGTGTTCTTCATCACCACCTGCACACCAATATATTACATTGCCAAAAATGTATGAAATATTATCTTCTTGATCTTAAATTATTACAATTTAAAGAAAATTAATAGTCATATCTTGAAATATATTGTTACACCTTCCGTGTCTTCATGATTTTGGACTTCGTAATTGCTTGTTTTTTAGGCCATCAAATCCACCAAATTGATTGTAATATANGAATGAGCTTATGCCAACCAATCGATTCGATTCACAAGAATCATATTTAAATTTTGCTATTAATTAAAATTAATGGTCGAAAAATATAATTATAAAAGTAAATGTTAATTAAGTTAAATAATTATGCCCATCGTTTGAGAAAATTATTTTGTTTAATAGCTCAAAATAATCGGTCTCAAGATATTCTTAATTTTTTTTTTATTTTTCTTTGTTTTGGGAAGAAAATATTTTCTTAATAGTATGATTATATTCTTGATCCGTTGATATAAATTAGGTAGATAAAAAGAATGGACCTCATTATTTATATTGATTCAAGATTAAATGCCCAATAGAATGCATATTTCGATTTTTTTTTATTTTTTATTTTACCAAATAAAATTTTACTTATATATTTCATTATGTTCAACTAAAAATTGATAATATCTATAGTAATGCAACTAATGTATTTTTTGCACCATTGACATTTCCTTAACTTAACAATCAAAATTAAAACTTAAAACGCATAAACAAAATGCAGAACCAAGCAAAAACTATGTGCATGCAAATATAAAACGATTAAATGAATTAAATTAAAAAAAAACTTATAACACAAAAGAAAAAAAGTTAAAAGGCATTAAACACTTACATTAAATTTGTAATGACGAACCCTACATTCGACGAAAAACACGCGAAAGAAGCATGATACGAGGATCAAAGCCCGAACCCAAGAATCCATAATTCCCTCTAATCGAGCTTTTTTTTCCACTCAAAAAAAATAAACTTAAAAATTTTGTTTAATATTTCTGTCAATATGTCTTTCAAGCTTATGACTTCTCAACTCAATGAAGAATATATATATATAGACGATCGAGTGATATATAATTGCATGAGTGTGTGTATATCTGCCATGACGTCGTTTTTCTTATGTTAGGTGAAGCCATGGATGCTTCAGACATAAGACTCCTTTGGCAAAAACTAGGTTTCTTGTCTCTTTTTCTTACCTGTTACATAAAGCATTATTTTCTGCTTTTGCATGAATTTTATTAGTTTTGGATTAAAATATATACTCTGAATTTGTGTCTGATTCATATATATACTACGTACGTAGTTATTCTGATTTTGCGTCTGATTCATGTACGTACGTAGTTGTGATCTATGAGCCGTCAAAGATACTATAATGACTTGAATTGGGTCATTAGTTCATTCAGTTTGCTCCACGATTTGTTGGTATATTTGGGAAGCTAAAGAGTGCTGATACGTACATTGTACAGCGGGCCAATGGGAGTTAAAGTGATCACAATTTTTAAAATTAATTGTTCGACTAAGTGATTATTGGATTTTTCTTTACAAATTTTTTACATATTACAAACACTTTCTTGATTTGTTTTAATTAAAAACCATTTCAACAATTTTCAGTGACACGTCATTATTTTCTGATATCATGTCAATACTCTAATGAAAATTAACTAAAATTTGAAGGAAAAAAAAGCGAGTTAGTTGACTAAGACCTGAAATTGACAATATGACCGACAATGAAAAAAGTACAAGTTACACGACTAAAAATGTCATTTTCTCGATATCCCTTGATGCAATGGTATGGTATGTAATAACAAAGACTGATGGTTAGTACTATGTCTTTAGGATAGTTGCAAGAGCCCTTTCAGACAAACATATACACAAAAATTGTTTAAAAGCTAAGATATTCTACTATTTAGACAACCATTGGTTATTAACTAACTTTGTTATAACAAATGGGGAACCAGTCTTTATCATCATCATGAGATTATATTCTTAATTCTTTTTTATAAAAAGTTTTACCATGAAATTAATTTGACTAAGTGATTTTTTGATTGGTTGAGAACTTCCGGTTGGTGGACATGCGTTGGTTGGTTTTTCACAACAAATCTTAACTTTATTCTTTTTTTTTTTTTTTGAGTTGAAATCAGATATTATGCATTAATTAAATCAACACTAGCTACATCCATCAACCACGATAGGTAAAAACCATCCATCCAACATGAACGAGAAGGATGAGATAAAGCAAAATGCGCCAAACAGTGCGCTAACTTGTTTGCATTTCTACTAACATGATTTAACTTTTTAAATCTACCAGAAGTTAAAATATCCAATATGTTCAAGACTAACAGTCCTTGATGGTTTCGAGCCTCAGACTTCGACATTACCTCTTTAACAGCATTACAGGAGTCCGAGAAGACCCAAACATCAGAAAAGTTACCTCTCACAGCAAACATCAAACCAAAATGGATAGCCGAGAGCTCTGCCTCCAACACTGATCCTGGTCTACGTATGCCTATGGCTGAGGCAGCAAAAATAATTCCACAATGATTTCGAATCACAGCACCCACACTATATTTACCAATAGTATCATTAAACCCAGCATCGACATCAAGTCGCCACTGCCCCAACGGAGGAGGCACCCACCTCATATCCCTGCTACTCTGCACCTCTCCTAAAGCTAAATTTCAAGCACATCTAGCAGTTCTAAATTGCTCAAGATATGACAATACCCACTCAACCTTAATACATTTGTTGGGAATTTGGCTATTATGTTTTAAAATACAAATCTCTTTCCAAATTGCCCAAGCAACCATTGCAAACAATTCAAAATCAGCAGTTGAAACTTGATCCATTAGGCACAACCCACATGATATAAACGACAGCACATCACATTTCTTTAGATATGGCCAAAAAAGCGTACCTTTCCAGATATGTCTTACAAGGGGGCAAAAGATTAGACAATGGCTTGTTGAAGCATTCGAAGAGCTACAATAAAAACAACATCTATTGGCATGTAAATGTCTTCTAAACAAGTTCAGTTCAGTGGGAATTAATTCATTGCTCGCAAACCAAAAAAATATTCGAACTTTTTGTGGGATGTTTAGCTGCCAAATATTTTTCCACCACTTTTCCAACGAGAATGCCGATAGAGATTCATGTGGATCAAAGCATCCAATTTGAGCCAGGTAGCCCGATTTAACTGTGTACTTGCCTTTCTTTCCCCACTTCCAGAATCTATCATCGTCATTGTGCTGATTTCTCAGAGGTATATCAAGAATACATTCTGCTTCGCACGAAGGAAATTTGGAGCGTACCTCAACTTCATTCCACGTTCTGTCACCTGAAATAAGTTCTTGAACCTTACTCAGACCACTTGAGCCTGTCATCGAGCTTTTTCCAGAAAAAAGACTAGGAATCCAGCAATCAGTAAGTGCATTGATGTGGGATCCATTCCCAACCCTCCACATTAATCCTTTTTGAATAAGATCTCGACTCCAAAGGATCGATCGCCATATGTAGGATGGATTCGATCCTAAAGTAGCATCCATAATGTCACATTAACTTTATTCTTGAAAATAAGTTCCTAATCTTTTCTTTTTTTTTTAAAGAGAGAATAAATAGAAGAAGAGAAATTTACCTTAAAAATATGCTAGGGGAATTCAATATTTTTTTTAACACACACATATATATACATACGAAAATAATTGATCCAAGTTATTATCGAAAATAATTTCGTCAATATTCGTTTGAAAGTAAAATTGGTTTGAGGGTAATAATCTGTGCCTTTTATTTATGTTATTGTTGCTGATGATCTTTTTTTTTTAAAAAAAAAATGTTACCTAATTAACCTTTTTAACCACTTCCTCACGAAATTACATGTGTTAGTTAAAGAATATCATACCAAAATTTACAGTATACTATTAATATCGCTATAAACAATATATTTTCAGTATCTTAAATGTGGTACTAAAGTTGAAATTTGACAAAATAAATAACGAATATCACAACATAAAGGACCAAATACGCAATATTTTATTTATTATATTTTCTTTTATTGTTAATTAAAGAATGCCTGAAATCAATACTCATTGTTCAAAAAACAATTGAGCGTAGATCTCAGAATAAAGTAGTTCGTTCTCAAAAAAAAAAAAAAAAAAAAAAAAAAAAAAAAAAAANAGTTTGTTTGCTCAAAAAACAAAAAAAAAAGTACTTGGTTGATTCCAAAAGCCAATCCAACAGTGTAAGCTACCTAAAAAATATTTAAACATCAAATTCCAACAATTCAATTTATTCCATCAAATTTACTACTACAAAATGGAATTATACATCTGAAAAAACAAACAAAAAATATATAAGTCTGTTGCAATATTGCCGAAGGACATCAGCACGTGAATATGATTGAATCATTGAGCATTTTAACTTAGATTTTGGTAAAAAAATTGAGTGTATATATAAACATCGGATACACGAAAAGAAATCTGCAACAGCACCTATAATTTCGATACCATGGAAATGCTTTAACTAATCTAACTGAGTTCAAGAAGTATAACAACATTACACGAACCCGACCATGAGCTGGATTAGCATTCTCCGGTAAAGATTTGCCAAGGATAAGATTGAACTAAAGAATGGATATCTGGGAAAAAAGATTCAATATGGTCGGAAACAGATAATGACAAATACGCAAAACAGTCGCGTTGTGCATATTCCAGTCACAGTTTCCTACACTTCCCTCTCACAGACAAAATATAAAAGAACTATGATTTCTCTTGAAGCAATTCAAACCTCCTTCCCCCCAATAAACCATGGCCTTTTTCATGACAGAGAGTTCTTCAAGAAAAGGAAGCTTTTGCTCTCCTTCTGTAAGTCTAATGACAATTCAGACAATAATACAGAACAAGATTCTACACCGCCTGAAGGAGATAAAAGCAAGCAGGAACTTCTAGCCAGAATCGCCGTGCTACAAGCTCAAAAAGTACGTCTCACCGATTACTTGGACGAAAGATCCTCATATTTAACGCAGTTTGCTGAGGAAGCTAATGCTGAAATTGACCAAAATGGAGAGAATGCCCTCAGGGAATTGGATGAAGCCGGTGCACGTGTGGGTTTTTTTATTTTTATTTCTTATCTTCTTCTTTCAAACAAATACGCGTAGTGGTTAGTTATAAGTAACCTGGTTTTGTTCATTTTCTTGAAAAGATAATGGGGAATATAGAAAGCAGGATGCAAGCAGCTTTGAGGAATCTATGGAGTTGAACGGGATAGATATTGAAGAAAGTGAGAAAAAGGTCACGGATTTCGAAGGGAAAATCGAGGTAGACATGAATGAAGGGATGTTCTTTAAAAGCTTTAGGGGGAAAACCCAGGTTGACAAAGCAAAAGCAAAGGAAGAGGCAGAGAAAATCAGGGAGGTGACTAAAAACGATGCTGGGTTAGTAATCAGGAGAAATATTTACCTAGCGCTCATTGCTTTGGTAGTTGTCGGAATTGCTGAGGCCTCGATTTCTTCAACGTCTGACTGGAGGAAAGTGGCTGTTCTAGCGGTAATTTTGGTCCGTTTGCTGTCACAACTGATATATGAGCAGACTGTTTTATCAGAAGAAGAAAAAACGAAAGAAGAAAAGCAATGAAGTGGGCATTTCCGTTCTCTAATTTAACCATGGAGTACATAAATTTAGCATGAGTCATAACCCCATGAATTATATCACATTCGGGTTTAAGTTCAGAGTATAATTAGTGTATGCTTATTGGCAATCTGTGTTCATAGGTGCATAATAACTCATCAAATGTTCTGACATTTTTGTTCTTGGCGATGAAAATAGAAGAAAAAAAACAGGGGGAAGGGCAAAAAACATCTGAAACTGAAACTATAGGAAGATCTCAGAACATGAACTTCCGATCCCAATTAAATGTAGCCTGAGTTATAACCCCAAATAAAATACAAGTACCTGAGGCTAATACATCAGGCTACCCTTGTTTTTGCATCATTCTTGTCTTCAGTTATACAATTTCAACCACTAAAGCCTTTTAACATCTGATGCCGTGCAATTAAAGTGACAATTTTGAAACTTAAGATAAAGGCAGAGATCAATCAATGATTGTGTTCGAGTTCACTCTGGTGAATAAGGTGGGGGCAAAGAGAGGAAAAAAATTAATATACTTCAGTGAATCAAGTGCAGTTCCCGGTTTGTAGGAACCAGGAACCTGTAAACCCGGGCTAAATGAACTAAAAGTTCCAAACATATTTAAACAAACGCTAAGTATTCCTGGAAACATGACATATATATGGCAGTTACAGTAAAACAAGCGCTCAGAATCTCTAAGTTTGAGTTCTTTCAGCCAAGCTGGTTTTTTACTGAATATGAAAGTAAGTTTTTTTCACATCGGATAACCAAAAATGATCAAGATATCAAAAGCGTTATTTGCATTGAATAAATTTTCCAATACATCAGTAACAAACTTCTGTAAATTTTATCTCTTTGAACATGATATTGCACCACAGCGTTCAAGATTTCTTCACGGTATAAAATCCTTGAATTCCTCGTCGATCATTATACGTTCTTGTCGCATGTTTTAATAAAAATCCCTTGAACTTATTATGCCATTAATGAAATTTCAAAACAGGGATTTCGATTTCAGCTGGAACACTTGCAGCAATAATCAGTGCAGTTGGAACAGGATTCTTTGTACGATGGCTAGGTTCTTATTATGCCATTAACAAAATTTCAAAACAGGGATTTCGATTTCAGCTGGAACACTTGCAGCAATAATCAGTACAGTTGGAACAGGATTCTTTGTACGATGGCTAGGTTCCTTCCAAGCATTCTTAACTCTCACTGCATGTCTCTATTTTATAACAGCCATCTTTTGGAATCTTATGCTACAGGAGAACGAGTTTTTTAGACAGATACGCATCATCTTTTACTTAGGTTTAGAAAATACATCACACATATATACCTTCTCTTGTTTTTCTCTCTCTTTTAATGGTTCTAGAACGAGGATTTGTGTAGGATACATTGTAAGCATCTGAGGAATATTCTTCTCTGTTTAATTACCTAATATTTTCAACTTGCAAGATTGTAATTGTCGGTACATGTTCCCCTAGCCCCAAATGAACTCAAAAGCACAAAGCCTTGTGCTATTACACTATGATAACCGAAATTTCATTGATGAGATCGGTTCTTGATAAAATAGCAGATCACGAATGATAGAATTTTTTATTTTTAAAAAATACGAGTTATTAAGAGAATCGAGACTGCTGAATATTCTATAATAAGACAACAATGGGTTTTGCAGCTAATCGTTGACCATGTAAGCCAAGAAAATGGGATAAAATTTTGTGCAGCGAAATAAGAAATGGACAAAATAATACAGCAATGATTGATTTTTCTGTAAGCTCTTCCCATCACAAATACCAAAAATATGCGAAAGAAAAGAAAATGATTTACATAGTTATCAGTGAAGGCTCTGGAAACAATTTTGTGCTGTTCATCAACACAGATTGAAGTTTCAGATGGCAACAAGTAGCTCTTTCATTGCCGAACTTTCTCGTTTATTTTGCCTCATCAATTAATTGTCTCCTTGATTTTTTTTAAAAAAATTTCTCTTATGTGTTGGTTTCATTAATTGAAAGTTCCCAGGATTCTCCTCTTTTGTTAGACTTGATTTGGCAGAATTTTCAGCTTGGTGATTCGCGTTGCTTTGAGAGATTCGGGCTTTAGTTTAAACACAATACTTGGTTCTGCTGGAAACACCCAGAAAGTCAGTCAGCCATCTATTTGTTCAAGAAATTTGATAGAATCTCACTAGAGTATAAGGTCTTTTTAAGATCAGACTTGGCAGGATTTAAAATCAATATTTTGTGGATCGGGTTTTTCTTGAATCATCATTTTCCGAATCAAGATCCAATTTTTATCAAAATTCTGATCTGGGATTTCTTAAGGAAATGAATTTCAGGAGCATGGAAGAGTTTTGGCCGTTCTATATGAGCCAGCACTCAAAGCCAGCAACTAGGCGTTGGCATTTTGCTGGTACACTCTGCAGTATTTTGTGCTTGGTATACTCAGTGCTGTTCCATTGGTGGTTTGTAATATCTGTACCTGTAATTGGGTATGGATTGGCTTGGTATAGTCATTTCTTTGTTGAGGGAAATGTTCCAGCAACTTTTGGGCATCCATTTTGGTCTCTGCTTTGTGATTATAAGATGTTTGGATTGATGCTTACTGGTCAAATGGATAGAGAAATCAAGAGGCTTGGTAAGAGGCCTGCACTTCAAGCATACTGATCCTCGTGCTTTAATTTGTGGTTTTTTTTTTAACATCTTTTTTCTTTTTAAATTTACATCGTTGTGCGAATCACACAATACGGTGAACGAACAGGCTCACAGCATTATTTGATTTGCCATTCATTTTCTTCTTCGGGAAGACAGTTGTATACTATGTTCCATGTTACAACGTAGTTGGATCTTGAACATTTACCTTGCAGTGAAATGTTTCGTTTTGTTTTGATTAACTCGCATTCTGCTAGAATATTACACAGGGATTCGAATGTGGTGATGTTTTCTTGTTAAATTATCCTTTCGCATCGGATAGTATATATCGACCTCCTTTGGTTTTCGTTGACTTTGTTGTTTCTTTATTCTTATTCTTATTTAATCAACGATAACTAAATGAACCTGAATTACCATTCCACCAACTGTTGATTGATTTTGTGCATGCACTTGCAGTTTGTTCATGCTGTCCCCCTTTCCAGTTAAAAATACAAGCGCTAGTTTCATGAATATTAAGGCCGAAGATTATACAGTTCTTTAAATAAACAAGGTATGTGTCTAGACGGGAGGGAGTCACCAAAAGAAGAGGAAAATTTTAGATAACTATATTTAATATATGACCTCAAATTAATTCTACAAACATATGTCATCCTCGATAAAGAATAAAAAAAAAAGATAAAGATGAATCGCAGGCGCTGAGCAAAAAAAAGGAACACAAGGTAACCTCAAAGTTACACCATTGTCTTCTATATTGAAATTATAATCCCAGTTGTCAAAAGAAATTGGCTTTGCTACAAAAATGAGATAATTTAAGCTCTATCTTGAACTCCACGACAATTGACAAGTTTTTGAAGTGAATTCACCCGCGGAAAGGGGTCTCTGCTAATTATAACTGGAGCGCGTTTTAAACTGTAGCCAAATTTATGAGTAGGATGTACAAGTCAAAGCAGACACCAATCACAAGTCAGTGTTACGGGAAAATGATGGCAGTGGCATGCCTTCTTGGGGACGCAGGATGACAAGAATGCCGAACATCCCCAGCATAGGAAGAACAAGAAGCCATTTCAAGAGTTTGAAATAGTACATATGGAAGGTGAGGGAGAACTCATCCGAAAAGTAGAGTCCATTTTTGTCGATCATCTCAACCAATACTGTCCCAGTAGTTCTTACACTCACAGTCCGAAGTTTAATTCGCTGTTTTCCAGCCTGATTAAAGATTTGGCTTTGCTTGATTGTTCTTTCTCCTTGGTAATTGCCAGGAACCAGTAAACTTACCTGTGGTTATAAACAAGAAAAGCTCAAGCAAGGGCAGTGAGCACGGGCTATTATTAATTAGATATGAAGAAATGAATAGCAAAAACAACTTCCATACCGTAACATTATAAGGTGCTTGACTGCCAGATGGGAACCTGTGTTTGTCTATAATCTCCACTTCAACCCAAAAATTCTTGCCTTCTTCATCTCGGAAAGCTCGTGATGATGGAGTGACATGGATACCCTCACGGTTGTAGCGGGAAGCAGCATTATTTCTTCCTTGGTTAGGTGATCTCCAAGCCTGGTGATATAAAATTTGTAAGACAGAATAGCAATATCAACCAACAAGACAAAAACGATATTGTTTTTAATCGTATCCTTCCTTGAGTGGATGATAAGGAGAAGGTGTTGAAAAACAGAAGACGTTGCCATTCATGGTGGTCACAATCAGATCAAGATCATCACCGCCATCTACATTCTCAGCCAAAACCATACTGTATCTGTAATTAAACAAGACATATTCATGGGTGAAGTGAGACAGCGGCTCAAAGAATGGCCTAATAATACAAGGAATACAAGTTATCTTACGATGTTTCTCCAATATCCACAACATCAGCGCATGACGTGGGTCCATCAATAAGGTATAAATACCCATCAAAAGATGTGCTGACAATTGTGAGTCCCTTCTTCTTCTCCCCACGTTTGCTCAAGTCAACTAGAAGAACTTGATTCATAACCCTACCATGTGTCCGATAAGGATAGGGCCGTACAATTGATCCATCCTTGCCACTGAGAACATATATGTTTCCAGATAATGTTGGAACAACGATATCAGTGTGACCATCCCCATCCACATCTCCAATGCTAGGACCCTGAGCGAAACACGATATGGCTCATGCAGTATAAACATGTAGCTTGGCTTCAACCACATTTAGGAGTCAAGAAATTGCGAGTTACCTGTGGAACAAGGCTCTTTACATGTGTTTCCCAAATTTCTTTTCCTTGTAAAGTCCAAGCTGCAACATTTCCATGGGAATCAGCGGTCACTAACTCAATCTTTCCATCATCATTGATGTCAGCTGCAACAACTGCTCCTTGAATTTCAGCCATTTCAAGAGGAAACTTCTCTCTGTATTTACCTAAACCAGTGAACCAAAGTAATAAGGACAAATTCAATGAACATAAGAGGAAACCCCAGCCAGGAATACAAGAAATATAGATGACTGGACAATTTATAATAGCTGAACCTACAACTGTACAAGAACAACAAGTTTTGTCCGCAAAATTATTTTAGTTCAACAAAAAAGTTAGATCAGAATTTCCTAAAAAAAGTGTTAGATCAGCATTTTCCAAGACGGGGAGCCTCAAAGCAGATCCATGCAGTGGTTTCTACATGATCTTTTTGTCAATTCAACAAAACCCAGAAATGAGTCTCTCTGCATTCTTCACCTCACACAATTTCTTGACTAATTCATGAGAAGGGATATCTCTACAGAGCCACCAAACTGACAAAAGAAATTTAGGTCATCTATCCCACTTCCTCTCCCCAGCGATTCCCAAAAGATCAATCAAGCGCCAACACCAGCCCAAGCCCATCACATACTCACTGAAATCAGTTTGAAACTAGTCAATAAATAATGTAATAAATGGCAAGTCATGCAAACCTATCAAAAAGCACACTTGGTTCCAACTTGTAATTGGTGTTTAGAAGAATTAGATAAGCGCTGTGCGACAAACTTATATAGTGGAATAGTAGAAAATAACACACCCCTGTGGTCCAAAACATAAAACAAGCCAAAAGAAGTCCCGACCAGAATGTCCAAATTCCCATCACCATCCAAATCAACAACTGTAGGAGAAGAATATATGTAGGCACGGAAATTTCCAGTATCCGTACTCAAATCAAGTTGAACACTCCACTTAACTTGCTTTGTGTCGAGATTGAAAACTACAATACCACCGGCAACATATTTCCCGATCTCAATACCACCAAGTTCCTTTAAATGCTCTGGATTATCATAATACCTGGCAAATGACATATTGATTATCTGAAGCATATTAAAATACTTATGCTGAATAGAAGTTCACTGAAAAGACAAAAACAAATTACAAAAGCAGACATAATGTTTTCTCATGAATTCTTCAATATCAGTATGAAGCCCTAGCATACTGCAGTCTATTTCAGCAAAGATTATAGTCACAGCCTAATACATGGAAGGTGATTTCGAAATTAAAGGCTTACATGGCCAATTTCTCAGGAAAACTAGATTATAAACATCTGTAGAAATGTTACCATGGGAGCTTATATCTTTCTACACAAATGGCATCTCATGGTTTTAAGTCACATAGTCCCATGAATTAATCTGGTAAATGTCAGTGGACGGAAACACACCATATATAACCAATTTCCAATTTCAATTCCACTCACATGTAACAGCAAGAAAAATCCAAGCAATGTGCCCAAATATACAACAAAAGTATCTGAGTATAAATGGGTACTTTAGGAGTAATGCATATAAAAGAGATGACTGACACAAAATTGATGAGAGAAGCAGCCTAGAATTCTTTTTCTCGTGGTCTGATGCAGTAGAGGTAATGCCAGAATGTCGTATAATGCAAGTTGCAAGCGGTTTTGGTACTTTGTAAGATTTTCAATAGATTCTAGTGTACTGAGTTAAAATGATTGTGATGGTGTTTCTGAAGGTATCTGATATGGAAATGTAATGCAGGGTAGGAATTGAATGCAGTGGCAGTGGTACACTAGAAAGGTGGAAAAGGGAAAAACAGTATTTTAAATGAATTCAGGATCAAGCATCTAATAATGTAGCACATCACGGACAAAAGTTTATACCTATAATCAGCTGAAATAAAGCTAAAGTTGCCACAGTGTAATTGATATTTCTGCTACTTAGAATACTACTATCAGAACTGGCCACAAAGAGACCCGAGGATAAATGCTTTCTAAGCAATGTAAGAAGAAACTTACTCGTGGTCAAAGAAGTAAGAAACAGCAACAATCATCTCAGACACCCCATCATTATCAATGTCTGCTATGACCTGAAAAGAATGATAAGAACCATGTTAATAAGTATTACATGGTAAAATTATGTGAATATGAAATCTTTGTTTCGAACACCACTATACTTACCGGAGTGCATAAGACATGTGCATCTATGTGAACATAATCTTCCAGTTTTTCATGCTGGGTTTCAGTCCATTCCTCATCTCCCCACATGGCCTCGTCTACATAATCATCATAATCATAGTTATACTCATCAGCCAGCTCATCGTTCTCCCTTAACAACTCAAATGATGCATCAGCATCAGCTTCAAGGCCTCCATTATTTTCCACTGTTGCAGCACGAATGCCTTCATTGCCTTTTGAATCTTTCTCTTCAAGAAGCCGTCTTGATGTGTTTTTTCCAATTTCTTCATCCTTGACTTTATCTGATCCAGAATTAGAAAGTGTACTATTTGGTTCTTGTGGCATCTTTATGTCTGCTTCAGGTTGACTATCTTTGCTCTTCCCAAGATTCTCAAAATGAGATGCATTCAGGTCATGGTGCTGAATATCTGTCGTAGAAACATTGCTCTGCAAGGTTTCATGATGAGCTTCTTCTGGTACAGAATTTGATGTTTTAGGTAAGTCATGACGACCTTCTTCAGAAGAATGGGTAACGTTTTCCGCAATTGTACTTCCACTGTGCATGGTAATTCCATTGTGCTCTAAAAAATATTTCAAAGTTAAGAAAACCTTTTTAAGCACTAAACCATAATCTAACCAACTTAATAGTGTTCACAAAATTGACATAGCAGAATAAATGAAACAATTAAACAGAATCGCTAAGGTAGAACAGTCCAACCAATGTGAACCACAGGTTCAAGAGAATTTCCAGTCAATCATCAGACGATGATTTTGAGTTGAAGCTCATATAATTGGGCGAATGCTACAGGTCAGAAGATTTCATACAGTGATTATAATCTACAAAGGAGCTTTTGCTATTATTAAGTTGACCACATAAAGCCCGAGCTTTCCCAATATTTCAAAATAGTATAATATATAATCCACCTAATGCAAAATGAGGATTGATGAGAGCAAGGCCAATGTCCAGATAGCTGCAAATGTGTACTTAATCGTGGAGTTTCTTGCGTATATCTCACAACAAGAAAATGGCCTGTGGCAGATTTCTGATTGGACAACGGGAGAAAAGAAAAGAGGGAGACTGGTTACAGCAATGACATGGTAAAGGCAAAAGATAAATATATATTCAGTGAAGAAGAAGAAAGGTTCAACCCATAGCACATGAAAGCTGGTTCAAAAATATTAAAAGAAAGCAGATAAGGATAATCAGATATCTTGTGGTGTGTCAATGTTCATCGTGTTGTATTCAAGAAATTATTATTGAGCAGCAATGAAGAAATTATGAATTTCATGAAAATGCTATTAAGGCTCAGGAGAACATTGGGCAACACGAAGTACAGGAAATAACTTTTAAGTGCCACAATTTCAGAACCATTAATTCTCAATAGGTAAAAGGAAAGCAAGTTACTAGATATCGAATCCGTGAGAAAATCCTCGACCAGCTGCTCATCATGAACATCTGGGTGAGACCGGTCAACTGGATCTGGATGCAAACCAACATACCAATCCTTTTTAACTTTCAACCTCGGAATCTCCAATTTATCTGACATCATGTAGCCTGAAACCCTGATTTTCAATAAACAGAAAACAACAAGTCAGCTAACTATTATTCAACGGCTAAAGAAGGCATTTTGGAGGAACAGCACATGTTACCTGAAAAATAGCACTTCACCATTGTAAGTGGCTAAAACTACTTCTCGGACACCATCTTTGTCAATGTCATACAAAAGAGGACTAGAATGAACAGTCGACTGATGAAAAGCTGGCCAACCTGATGTACATAATACAAAAAATAGGTTCATTTTGTCTGGATGATAGAGAATCACATAATTCATGAAGTTTAGCCCTTCTAGCTGCTCATATAATCATTCTTTGATGTACATTAGCAGCAGGCCCCTTGTACTCTACAAAACTACAAATATATAGCAATCCTCTAGCAAGTAGCAATACCTGGCAACTTATCTCCATCAGAACCTTCTAGGACTTCCAAGTAATGAACAAAGGAGGGAACTACTACTTCAAGCTTTCCATCACTGAGAATACGAGAATAATAATCAAGATTCCATAATACAAGATGGATTGAGAATAACAAGCAAAGACTTTGAATTTTGATTCTATATCTTTTCAACAGATTATGGACTTCAATTTAAATCAACCAACATAGTCTACTTTTAATCCATTCATCGTCTCCAATACTTTTGAGTTCAATCTTATTCTCAATAAACCCCCACAGTTCAGCAAAATAAACAAAGAAAGACCAGAGAAAAATTAAATGCATTGAATACCGCAATTCTTGATACCAGTAAATCCAAATTAGACAGTTACGTTCGATCACCTGTTGATATCTGCAATCAAAGGCGAAGAATAGATGCTAGAACTCACTTCAGTCTGCCATCTCAGTTCCAAATGCTGAGGGCATTGTGTATTCAGCAGCTCATCCTCGTCACTACTCACAAAATGCCATATAATTAGTCATTTTAACAGTTGAAAAAGTTCACCAATTTAACAAAAACACAATTTTGTTTATGCAAGTAATGTTACAACTCAGGATAAGAATTTACAAGAACCCAGACAAATACTTACAGATTGGGATAACCGAGGGCGTCATCAGTAGCCTCACGCTCTCGAAATTTGTTCTTGTTCGCTTCCTCCGATTGGGCAACGGCATAATCGAAACTCCAACAAGACAACCCGAAAACAAGGAAACCAAGAAATAGAACACCCCAAGATTTCATGAATTTCAGGTAATCGTTTTCTCAATCGTCTCAAGAACTCAAATGTAACGAAAAAATCGAAGGTATTTCCCTTAGTCTAAGCCCAGTAAATAGTTTTTGGGATCTAAAGCGAAAAGAAATCAGTTTGCTGCAACGAGGGCGTGTTTGGTAATATTAATTTTAGTCTAATCTTTTTCTTTTTCTTTTTCTTTTAATATTAATTTTAAAAAATTAAAATTGTCATATCAACGAGGGCGTGTTATGAACAAAAGGGGGTTTTTTTTTTTAAAATATTATAAAATAAAAAATTCATTATAAAAATGTTGCAAAGTGAGAAGGTTTATAAAACTATTACAATCTGAGATTCACTGCTGCGGATTCAGAGTTATTTAAAAAAAATTTAAAAAAAGAAAAGAAAAAGGAAGTGAGGCACGGATTCAAAGAATCCGTGACAGACTGTCACGGATTTTAAGAATCCGTGTCCACTTTATATAAATGCTTTTCTCCTTCAAACAGCATGTATTCCCCTTCCATTTCATCTACCGAAAATATTTGTTCCTCGGATTCATTCTCGCAACTTATTTCCTTCGTCCGATTCATATGCGCAAAATCCATCTTTCCTACTTCGACCTTGTATTAATATTATTTGTTGATTTTATCATCCTTTTCATTTGAAGATATATCAAGAGGTAATGTTTAATTTCGTTGATAATATTATAATTATATATTAAGAAGACATATTTTCTTTTGTGTAATTTTTTTTATAATACTTGTCATTTATTTCAGATATTAGCACCGTCCGTTGATATTATTACAAGTTCCGTATAATTACATCTGAGAAGGTAATTTAAGTAATTTTTTTAATATTTTGTTTGTATTATTTATATTTTGTTCACCTTCTTAGACGTAATTATACGGAACTTGTAATAATATCAACGGACGATGCTAATATCTGAAATAAATGACAAGTATTATAAAAAATATTACACAAAAAAATATTACTTCTTAATATATAATTATAATATTATCAAAAAAATTAAACATTACCTCTTGATATCTCTTCAAATTAAATGGATGATAAAATCAACAAATAATATTAATACAAGATCGAAGTAGAAAAGATGGATTTTGCTCAAATGAATCGGATGAAAGAAATAAGTTGCGAGAATGAATACGAGGAACAAATATTTTCGGCGGATGAAATGGAAGGGGAATACACGCTATTTCCGTGCCCCACTTCCTTTTTCTTTTTCTTTTTTCAAAAAAAAAAAATTAAAAAAAGTTAGAATCTTGTTAAATCCGCAGCAGCAAAACACGGATTACGGCTGTCTCTTTTTTGATTTTTTAAATTTTTTTTGAAAAAACTATGAATCCGCAGCAGAAACATTCGGATTATTATACTTTTGTAAACAATCTCAAGTTGCAACATTTTTATAATTAGTTTATTAATTTATAATATTTTTTAAAAAAAACCCAAAAGGGGCAACTACTCAATTTATGGTCAAAATAAATATAAATAAAAAATATGAACATGTTATGGTCTGATATAATTAACCTAAGAAAATAATCTCAATTTATATTGATTGAAATATTTAAATTTGGACATTAACCAAGACTTCGATTCTATAACCAATATTTTTTCGAACGAACATATTGTACAAGAGTTTGTTCAGTACGGTTTACCAATTAATGTAGTTTGCAGACTATTATGTTAGCACGAAGATTTACTTAGTACTGCATCGAAAAATATGAACGGTAGTTTTTATCATTATAAAAAAAAACATTTAAAAGTTAGATTTGTTTGGCTCAATTTACAAGTTTTTTTTACAATATTCTATAATATGTTCTAGAATTTATATGATTTAAAATGTTTTCTAAGTTTTACCACAAGCTATTAAGATGAGAGATCATGAGAAAGAGAAGAAGAGAGAGAGATTCATTTTTGAACTCGTTTTATTTTTCCTATTTTTCTTCTCCATGCTCGATTTGTTTGCTTCTCTAATCTCAATTCTTTTCCACCTATAATTTATTTTATTCAAACGAATTAAAGCCTTATTAAAAAAAAACTAAAAATTTAAAAATTGTCCAATTACTGAAAATTCGTAAAATATAGAAGACAAATGTAGCCAATTAGGTTCTTAATCAAACTAAAATCATGAATGAATTATTTTACATCACAAAGCACCCAACACGACCCTTTTTCTGAAACTATTAACCTATTTATTATTTCTAAGGGGAAAAAAGGAAAAACACTTGCTACTAGTTAATTATTTTAATTTCAAATTATATAAGTACCCCACCTAATATTTATGTGCGACACATAAATATATATTTCGCAGGCTGCTCTAAAAACGTGTGCATGTTTAACCATGCAAAAAAGCGAGAGGGATTCTTGCAACATATGATTATCCTGCAAATTTAATTATTAATGAACTGCAAACAAGAACATAATAGAAAGCTAACCCGTTTAACTTTCAACTATATTCACAACAAAATGTCTCTAAATCTCAAATTACTAATTCTAACAACTGCATTTTTCCCCAAGTTTACCAGTAAAAAGAGAAATAGTAACCGAAAGTAAAATATACAAGGTGATCCTAAAGCTATTCCTATAATCTTGAATGCTATGAGAGAATGGAAGGCAAGGATCACTCGTATCTATCACGAGTTTAGATACGAATAGCCTCTTTTGAAGGAACTTGTTCTACTTTAGACGACGCTGGGCTTTGCTTTCAATCTGTATTCTATCTGCATACATAGGCAGGCAGATAATCTCATTGATCTCGTTTAACAAGTCGTCTTCCGTGATATTGTCTTTTATACTTCTCATGACCTGTATTTGGGTTTGGAGAAAGTTAAGTACTTGATACATTACATAAATAATGGGTTTGAAAAGAAACGTGATATGTACCTTCTTGTAAGTGTTGAATTCATTAGGAGTTCCTTTATCAGTCCTGACCCGCATACACACCCATACTTCTTCCTCTGAATTATATGAACACTCAATGATCTTACCCGAATACGTAGAGGCATCAGACCCATCTGCACGACCATTTACAATCAATCAAGTTATAAAATGCATGATATGGGATTTGTGAAAAGGCACGGATTAGAAAGGGATTGATAATATCAATCTTAGGTGAAATGTATGAGGTAAAAAATAACTTATTTCTTATTTTCAAAGGGATTAGATATATGCAATATAATTTGCATTTGAAGTTGGAAGTGACAAATCAAAGAACGGATATTAGCCAGTAGGATATAGCAGGATATGGACTAAAACTTACTTTTGAAACAAAAATTGAATCTGAACCGTGAAGAATTCCGTACATCTTTCAAGAAGTAAAATAGGAATAATGGAGCACAGTTACAAATCTCACTTGCCATAGTGCAGATTCAAGATTTTTACACATGGTGAAGTGCACTGGCTAATCAATTGAAAGAACAAAGGTTTTCCAACCTTAGCACCACAGATGCAACTATAATGGCATTGCAAAACTATCAATAAACTACTAACCAGGGAAAACAACCCTGTACCCTTCCATTAATTTCTTCTTCCCTCGCTCATTTAGAAAAAGTGACTGGTTATTCTCAACCACCTGTTGCAATGTAGCAAACCAAAAGAACATCACGTGTATCAACCGTGGTCTGTGAGTAAAGTAAAAATACCAAAGGTTGACAATATATTCATGTTCATTTTTAGCATTTTGCAGAGCAATAGAGAAACAGGGGTGTAATACTTGTATGAAAACAAACCTCAAATAGAAAATCCACAGAATTCATTTCTGGGTATTTCCACTTTAAAAGACCTTCATGTGTTCGAGTGACATAAGGATCATCCCAACCCTGGCATAAGAAACCACGGGAAACAATTTTCATAGAGAACAAAGCATTGAACGACAATTTAATTAGATATTTCGTCCCATATATAATGGCGGCGGAAAAGTATAATTCAAAGCACAAACTTTCATCTGCTCACCACTCACACTAAATATCTTTTAACTTCAATTTAATAATTCATAGGCAAGAAAATATACTGTTACATAAGAATTTCAATCAGGCTGAATCGAGTTTCTACAGCTTTAAGCCATCTGATATAGAAAAAGATCCAGTTTTGACAAACTATATCCAACCATGTATAAAAGTTGAAATGAGTATTAATCCAGTGTTCACACCTGAAAAATAAGACCATCTGCTGCATGAGAAAGCTTTGGAATAAATCCCTTCAAAAGTTTTGTTACGGTAGACAGCAACCAAAAATCTTTTCTCCTTACCTATCAAGTTTTATGCAGCAGTATCAACAAGAAGTCCAGCAGGCAATGATATACGGGGTGGAGAGAAAGGAAAAGGCAATCAGGTGTAATGATGCAAACCCTGAAAGGTTCCAGGTCATATCTGTAGTAAGGATTTGGGCTCTGATATATATGTTGTCTTTCGATATTCCGAGGTTCAATCACTTCCTTTTCAAGCATTTTCCAACGTTCATAAAAGGGCCGCTGCATGAAAGTGGATTAGGTTCGAAAATAGCACTATTTTTAAGAATCATAGCCAAAACCAAAGAAGAGCTATTAATTGTGACATCACTACTGAACCCAGACTGGAAGAATTTCTTACAAATCATTCAGTTTTCCAGTGTCCAAGAATGATTAGCCCTGATAAAAAGTAAAAACTACTGTACGTACAATTATGACTTCCATAAAATATTTGGTGCTTCACAAACTAAAAAAATAGAGCTTATCTCCCAACTTGTGTACCTCTTCTTTTTTTTTTTTGTGTGTGTGTGGAAGAAACATGTGTATCTCTTCTGTGAACAGAAATAATCTTTTCTCCTTGGGGTTAAAAGGGAAAAACAGCATGAAATCAAGCCTTTGCCAATTAAGACTATGTAGGATGAGGGAGCCTCATAATTACGAGTTTGTGGTTGCCGGTGGGCACCAGTGTATGAAACTGTCAAACACATTTAAGCTTCCATTAACTGGTTATAAGAAACACCTCAGGTTACCCCAATTATGGACCAAGAAAATTGTTTCAACAAAATAAAACAAAACAATAAGGAATAGAAAAATAAAGAGCTATTCATCATTCATTCTTTAGAAGGCCAGATAAATATGTGGGATGTTCTGACATGGACAATGATATCTAAATGTGCCTTCAGACCGAACAGAAGATTGTTTACATTGCATTGCAATCAACCAGTCATATTCCAAACACCTACAATCACAACATACAGCAAGAAACACGAAACTGAAAAGTAACATTATTTCGGAGTACCAACAACTACAAGTCACAAAAAAAAAAAATTTGGCCACTGAACTCTGAAGCCCATGATGATAGATGATTTACAGCAATTCTCTATATCATACCTCTACAAGAGAAACCTGGTTAATTGCCATCATGTCATAGATGAGGTATCTTCTTTCTTGCCGCTGCGAATCAGGCATGGTATCAATTACCATCTCTCCATCAAGTAATGTGAAATGATGATAGAATCTCTCTGTCATCTTCTTCTTAAGAAAAATAAAACCATGAAATACAAATCATCAGCAGGAAGTTTATAACCACAGTGCTAGTAAAAACTGAAGCTATTACACTGTCCCCACAAAACACTTACTTCATTAGTGTGTTTGCAGGGAAATCGCATCTGGAGCCTCCGAAAATTAAAATTTCGATCAATCAAGTAACAACCATCCATAGTGATTAACATCATATATCGCGTTCCGTCAGCTTTCCAAGTTGCATAATAGTAACGTTGCCTTAGCAATTGCAAATTGTCCCTGGTTGTAACCAAAATGTATCACTGCGCCATTGACATAACTTCGACATAAACTAATAACAACTTGGTTTCTTTCCTCTTCAGTGACTAGGGAGAGTGTCGCATGACCAGAAAAATATAATGGCAACTTTTTACCTAAGCCTAGCACATACCCACAGACCCATGTATTAAAGTACAAAGCTACATAAAAAGTTTCATGTTCAAAAGCCTACGCACTAGTAGAAAATTTATATTAACACGGTGCAGTTATAGCAATTACACAGCTGTTTCAAAAAAATTACACACAAAAAAAGTTTCATGTTCAAAAGCCTATGAACTAGTAGAAAATTTATATTAACATGTTGCAGTTGTAGCAATTACACAGCTGTTTCAAAAAAATTACACAGCTAGACTAGTGCAAGACGGAATTAACTGAAAATGTGAAATGGAAAGTTAATGCAGGCTATTTATATTTTTCCTGCACAAAATAAATGTGATAAAACGTGAGACCTGCTAAGAGAAACTGGATGTGATCCAGGGAAATGCTGAGGTCCTCTAACCTGTAGAATATGAAAATAAACATGACATCAACCATGACATCAACCTAATGAAACCGAAGGAAAAAATACAGCCATCACCGCACATTGCACAGGTTACAACAAAAAAGGTTGAAAGATCAAGCACTGCTACAAAAAACTTTAGAAAATGTTAGGCAATGTAATAAATTGAAAATGAGATAATACCAACAAACCTACCCCTCCAGACAACTTCAAAAACTGATAGCAGAATTGCCTCAGCATTGTTTCTTGGTCACCAGGAATTTTATCTCCCAAAATATCATCGTTCGTCAGAATCAACTGTGTCTCCTGATTCTCCTAAAATATTAACATGTTTTCAAAGGTTAAAGGGGACTGGGTTTAGCTATTCACCATTCGGTTTCACTTTCAATACATCGATGTATAAAAGTGCACCAAAGACCATTTTAAACATATAGTTTTTTACTTTTTAAAAAAAATACAAACATCTAAAGGGGCTGCAGAATTTCCATCATCATCGTCATCATCTGGAATTGCATCACCATTCAGATCAAAATCAGAAGATCTTTTCCACTCTGGAGTTGGAGGGCAAACAACCATATCCGGCTTTTTCTCGTGATAAAAATTGTACAATGCATCAATATAGTCTTTTTTGTATATACCCGGTGGGCGTGCATCAGAAAAAATTCTGATTGCCTGCAACGACAAAAACAAATTTCAAACATCATTATTTCAAATCTACCAAATAAAGATGAGATGACAGTCAGCTTACCTGAGTGACGGATATAGGCCGTGACCGCATAAGGTAGTGAACAATCATAAATCCAGTACGATTATGCCCATGTGTGCAATGAACGAGAATATGTTTTTTTGGCTGCTTTTGCCTTGCAATAAATTGGGAAACCTGATAAATCACATAATAAAACTATGATTTCCAAGGATAAGTAGAAGCACAGGCATAACCATGAATCAGGTCCCTTGCTCAATAATCATACATAATTAACAATATCTAAAACTTAACATGCTGCTATTATTACAATAGAAATTGGTAAAAACAAATACATGTTAGACAGAGACAACATTTTAAAAATTTTGAAGGTAAAGTTTCTTTAGAATCTCCTACCACATTTTCACCTCTTGTCACCTTTATCAGTTCTAAACCTAACTAAAAAATTTGACCCCATCACAAGTTGACTTAATAAAGTGATTTGTCTGAGGCAAGGGAGGTCAATTGTGTGTACCTACACCTGTATTGAAGTGACAACACCACCCTGCAACAATGAAGGCATGATTGTGCTTCTGATTTAAGATATTTTGCTTCACCAAACTCACTTTGAATTACTCTAAGGGAATTGACATTTCTTTTATGTTTGACCAACTCAAATCAGTATTACAAAGTTGAGTTAAATTTTTATGCCAAAAAAATAAGTACAGCCAGGAAAAAGGAATTAAAAGGTGGACATCAGTCTACAATCTGAAGAGTGTGAACATGTTCTTGTAAGCAAATGAATGGCGTATCAGACTGTCTGATGCTAGCATAGAGGTTTTATGCTTACTTTATTCTAGCTTCATAAAGCCACAGGCCGACCCAAAAGTTGTTTCAAAATGGCTTTTCAGGCAGGGAAGAATGAGGAACAGCATATTTGGAGACCACAGAATATGGTAGAGTATATGCAGCATTAGGGAAGGAACAGTATTCTAAATGGCGGTCGAGGCCATGAGGCGGGTGTTTTAGGCGGCCCAAGCTATACGACGTTTGGGGAGGCAGGTCGAGACGGCGAGCTGACGGGCTAGGCGAGCAAAGCGGCGAGCAGGCGGGCGAGGCGGGTAGTCAAGATTTTAAAAACCTAGTCAACAATTTTAAAAACCTAGTCAAAATCAACTAATTTTAAATATCAAAACCCTAGTACACCTCACTTTCTTTATTTTATTTTTGGTTTTCACTCTCAAATCTCAACCACCAAACAACCCCATATTCCCAAAGTCTAATGATATTGTTTGGGAATATGGGGTGTTGTATAATAAAGAGAAAAGAGATTGGATCACATGCAAGTCGTGTAAGAGGCTTATTAAAAGAGGAGTTTATAGGATGAAACATCATATTACGGGTATTGTACGACAAGTTGAAGTAATGATATTACTTTGTTAGCATAATAGCATTAATATGAGGATGAAACTTTATTAATTGCACATTATCTAGATGATATTATATTGTATGAAGCTTCTTTGTGCTTAAACGTTATTTAATTGCACATTTTACATAAAAAAATGATGACTATTTGTAATTATATTGCATGATTATCTATAAAAAATTGCTTAAAAAAATTCAACCGCCTAGGCACCGCTTGGGCACCGCCTAGGCGGCCGAGGCGGTAGGCGGTCGGTCAACCGCCTAGGCACCGCTTGGGCACCGCCTAGGCGGTAGGCGGTCACCGACCGCCCCGCCACCGCCTTCCGCCATTTACAACCTTGGGAAGGAATAATCATTCCTAAAAGGGAGTCTAATGAATAGCTTATAACCAAGTAGAACATTGGTGTAATGACTCGGGGGAGGATTAATATTGGAGGCTGAACAGTCCTAGAACTTCATGAGCAGAATATTTATGAAGATTACAAGACGTCACTCCATCGAAGCCCTAAAGCAAAGCCTTTTATTTTAAAATTCACTCTGAATGTACAACATATTTCCTGTAAAACAAACAGGTATTTATCAAGGCACACATTCAAAATTTTCTCATTCTAAAATACCTAACTAGCATACACCAATATCCAGTAGGAAAGCCACCTGACCACACTATCACCCAGAAAGGAGTAAAAACCAAATTCTTTTCGAACAGAAATGGAAACTAATTTTAACAAAAATATCATGTAAATCATGTAGAAAAATGCATCCATATGCATATTACCTCATAAACAAACTTATTTACAGCCTCATTCTCTGGCACAGAATCACGCCCCTTGCAAGCAATCTAAATATAATATAAAAAACAAAAAAGTCAATAATTCAGGGAGTGATTAAAACTCCAATCCATCATTCACGTAAGAGGAGAGGACCATTACCCACCTTGACATGCTTAATACCTTCTTTCTTCCAATCGTTCAAATTATAATACCTACTTGAATTTGTAAGATCAATTACCAAGCCAAGCTGGAAGCAAAAATAAGTAAAAATTTCAACTAATGACTAGGCAGTGGCAAAGTATTAAAATACATTATTTTTAATTGACCAGATACTACAAGTTACTTTCCATTAGTACACAATAGATAACATAGTTTTACATGATGAAGGCATTTTATTGATAAGAAGTAACAAACAGATTGGTCAAGAAATAAAACACAAGCAGCGAGGGAAATCAAAGTCGCATCATTGACCAATTTAATTGTTAAGAAACACAATGCCCTCAAATCCATCCGATCTTGCTATGAAGTATTTCATCTATGTCGCACGCACATGAAAAGAGATGTTATGAATACAGTGTGTGGCAATTCCCAAAGGTTGCACTTGGATCAAATAATTTGATTTGGGAAGAGATACGAAGAATGAATTTGAAATGACATCCATCTTTGGTATATTTCAAATCCATCACAATTTTCATTACATCCACATAAATTAACAAGCGATCAAATAGATTGGAAATTCATAGCTTCAAATCCCTCATTCCAAGCACACCTAAAATGTCTAAGATACTATGAAGGAAGGATACAATAGACAACATATATGTATGTGTGTGCGTATATGTCAAGAATGAAAAATAATAAGCACGTCACTCACTACTATCAGGCAACCATGCATCACAACACTATCATTTGAGTATACAATAAAATCAATCCAGAAGTATAACATTTTCGACAGCTTAAAAACAAACCAGTTGATATTCACACATGCACCCAAAATTGCATAAGCTCTTGTCAATGAATCTATTATAATGAAAAATTATATTAAGTACCATATTATTACTAACCTTTCTCCCTAAAACTCTCTGTTGATGAATAACTTGCCTGTAGGAGTATCTTTTACCAGGATAAATATAGTCATTGAATGATTCACCTAATGGAACTTTTGAAGGGATCAAACCGCATATTTCCTGTCCAACCGCAGGGCAGTCCAACCAACCTTCCATGTGACAGATTAAAAAATTACACAAAATGATAGCATTTATATGATTAAAAATGATGATGACACCAAAGGACTGAGAACAAAAACACCAGTTACAGCGCACAGCAAACATAACAAAAATGGTCCATATAAAAATTTTAAATATATCAAACCTCACAAATACCTACCCCACCCCCAAATCCTAATATCCCATGTGGCATGGAGGAGATACGGCAAATTCATAGAAAAATAGCCAGAAAGATCCAAATCTACATACAATAATAACCCAGTAAGTTTCCTTCCTTTAACCCCCATTTATAGAAATGATTAAATAACGACCCGAGTGAAGAAAACGAAAGGAAAGGAAAATGGCCAACCAGCCACGAACAGGCATTGCTCACAGAATTGACTATATGTATTAAAACCATCCAAACGAACCATACTTAGGTCTTTGATTATGCCAAGATCAAACAATTAAGTATTTAAATGAGAAACTTAAGTTCGTCAAACAATTTCTTCAAAATTTTTGGTTGACAACCAAATGGAAAGGATCAATAAAAATCATCTCATGTCCACTCGGTACCCACTGACTGCAGCTGGTGTCATGTCGCCGAATAGAAGAAACATAAATGGATAAAATTTTACCTGGAGGGAGTTTATCATTAGGTCTCTGCTTCTTCACTTGATACCCATCATCTCTCTGATATGGCTGAGATCCATAGGAAGGTCTATCATCAGGGCGCTGCCTTCGAAGACGTTGAATCCTTTCCTCGCGTTCCTGATGCCCAAAGAAAAAAAAAGGATAAAAGAAAAGAAAATATTTTGGGATGTCAGCAGCGATGATTCAGAATTTAACATAAGAAAAAAGAGAACTGTATCTCTATGCCCCTGATTAGTTTTGTCATCTTAATAGAAAATCCAAAACATTTTACCAGAAATTTTTTTGCAAAGATACTCCGCAAAAACTATACACAAATAAATGTACCAATAACAGTGCCAGCACTAAGGTTTTCAGAAAGAGCAAGTTGAAAGAAAAGAAAGTTGACAAGAAGATAGGGATAAAAGCTAAGCGCAATTCACCAAGCCAATTGCTAACAAAAATAAGGATAACATTTACCTTCTTCTTAGCCTACCCATCAAGTAGTCATGCCGGTATCAAAAAGAAAAAAAATACAATATATTTTAAGTATAGTACCATGGTGATGAAGTTTCAAAACACCATACACAATCAAAAAGCAGTAATACTCATTCATAAGTCTACTTTTCCTCGGTAATAATTTGATCGACAACTTAAATTCGCATGTTCAAAAGGTATCAACAAGTACAATCTTAATACTGGCACGATACTTGATCAGCTTTATCAAGTTTGTGCTTCTGGAGAATAGATATCAAATTTGTAACCCAATGAAAGATTATGCACATTATTGACATATCATATATTGTAGGAGTAAAGTATATGCCAGAGATACCCGCCGCAAAAGCTGAACAGCAGTCTCCCCATGTTCCACTTGTTCATTGTATCCCACATGTTCTTGCGCATAATCTTCTTTCAACTGTGGTTCAGGAAACACTTCCTCATCTTCAGGTTCAGGAGATGCATTCAAGTCCATGCTGGAAATCATTAAATCCAATTAGAAGCATTTTCTGATGCACCAACGGAAACTGCAGAAATTATTTAGCAATTTTTTCCATTAACAAACAATAATGAATATGTGGTAAGCCGAATAAGTGCATCTTTCCTCAAAACATTATCTTAATTGACCAGAAGCATCATGGATCAAATCCATCCTTGAGAAACGTACGCACCCCCCGCTCTTTACTCATGATAAATAATCCATGTACTACCAAAATCGCATAAAGAACTAATCTCTTCTGCAGGAATTCTTTTCATAGTAAATCAACAAACCATTCAGATATAAACAAGATGAACGCAGCAAATAAATCTCCCATATCCATTACGGTCCCTTATGTTTGTCTCTTTCAATAACTCCTTTCTCCTCTTTCCATGCTACACCTTAATAGTGTGGGGTATTTGTAAGGATTTTTGCATTATTTACCAATTTTGCATTATATATCGTGCTATAAAGATTCTAAGGAGTAGGACAAACATCAGGTCCTGATTAAAACAAAACAAAGCAAAGCAACAATACTCCACATTCCAACATATGCAATCATCAAAAGCATATAAAATGCCGAAAAATAAGAAAGTTTTACAAGTTAAAGAAGCTAAAGTAGTCTGAAAAACATTAAAAAAATCCCAACCAACATCAAAGTGAAATTCATAATCTGAAGTAATGAAAGCTTTAAAAACAAGAAATTACTAAGACTATTAACTTTCTTCCTGTAATGAGTACAGATAAAAATTGAAAACTTTCTTCTGCAACCAAGAACGGATTCATAAAAACATCAATTCTTACATTCTCTTGAACAGAAACACAAATCCCACAAGCAAAAAAATCATTAAAACAGCATCCTTAAAAGGGCGAGGACATGCCACACAAGTAAAAGTTTGACGACAAAAAAACCGTCAATTGCTGAAAGCAGCAATGGACATTAATCCCCAACCCGACAAAGCGAAAAACGATTCCAACCTGAAGGAAAAAAGAGAGAAAACTCCAATCGATTGCGCATCAATTATCCGCTGAACGCCTTGGCAACACCAAACAGAACTCTCGTTCAAGACAAACCAATCCAAAAAAAGGTTGCTCTTCAATTCCCCGCACGACTTAAAACCCTACAATTGAGTGAAATTCACATCGTACTTCGACACCAGGAAAAAACCCTAGACAGAAAAACCGGCTGCACTGGAGGCACAAAGATCGCGCGATTCAAATCATGAGAATACGATTAAAAAAAACATCAGGAAAAAAGGGATTCGATTAATATATATGTAAATATAGGAAGCCGTTGTATGTGATAGATATATATATCGGTGGTGTATCAGTGGGATTATGTTTTGGAGGAATTTGTTGGAAGTAAATATGTGAGATTTGAGGGGTAAAGCTACAAGGAAACAATCTGCAGATGTGGAGGGGAGGGACAATATGGTAATTTTAACTGAACAAAGAAAGTTCGTTTCAAAAATCTTGTAATGGAACGAAGGGGAGAGGTGGCTATGGGGTATTTAAGGATGAAGAAAGTCGGTAGGGCGTGTTTGGTAAGGGAGTCGCTTTTATTATTGTGACCTTTTTTTTTCTTTTTTTTCTTTTTAATTATGGTAACTATTTGTCTATTAATCATAATTTTTTCTTTTTTTAATTAATTATGGTAACTATTTGTCTATTAATCATAATTTATGTATGACATAAACTTTGCATACAATTATATTTAAGTAATTTTAATCTCTAACATCTTATTAAGCACGAGATTTATAGAATAACTATTTTTTGTCTTCAAAATATACCATACCATAATTTTTCCTCGTAAAATGAATATTTATATTATTATTTATGAGATTTTCAAATACCTAATTTTCATATGTAAAAATTTATCCATTTCCCCCCTTAATACCCTAATTTAATGAAAATTAAAATAAAAAAATTCCGAATATGAAATTTGATGGAATAACTATTCCAACATAATTACCATGGAAAAAAAGAAAATCAACATACTTAAAATTGTATTTGTAAATATGTAGTTAAGTTTCTATATTTAATAATATTTCTTTTTCGCTTTATTTACTAAAATACTCTTATTATCTAAGTCTTGAAATAATATGTAGTTTTTTTTCATGAGTGAGTCTCATGTGAGACCGTCTCGCGGATCTTAATCTGTGAGACGGATCAACCCTACCCATGTTCACAATAAAAAGTAATACTCTTAGCATAAAAAGTAATACTTTTTCATGGATGACCCAAATAAGAGATCCGTCTCACAAATACGACTCGTGAGATCGTCTCACACAAGTGTTTGCCTTTTTTTCATTGTATGAAATAAGGTTTGGAAGCCCATATTAAATCGAAGGAGTAGAGAAATCCAAAAGTCATTTACTACTTACTAGGCAGTGTGGATTAAAAAATACAAGTTGAGGAAAAGGGAAAGCAAACATTAGCATTTTCCTAAAAGCAAAATGACCCAAATTTTGCACGGACTGTCAGAAATAATCCTCTGTTTTGTTTGAGTCAAACTGAATCATAATATTGCAGTCCTCAAATTTTGCTTTCCCTTTTCCTCAACTTTTATTTTGTGATCCACACTGCCTAGTAAATGACTTGTTGGATTTCTCTCCTCCTCCGATTTAATATGGGCTTCCAAATAATTTGTTCATTGTATCTCTGCAGATGTATTGCTAAAGAGAGCTAAGCCTAGAACACAATGGGTGATATACATGCATCTTTTATAGCATAAATCACTAGATTAGATACTTCATTGATATGGTTTTGAAAGTTGCCAATTTCAAGTTTTGCCAACCACCGAAGGAAACGGAACCTTGGGCGACTTGCTTTAAATCAAACAAGTCAAACATGATCAAGCTCAAAATTAGACTAAAAATTGGATTCGGAGTTACAGTCTACAACACTGACAATTAAAGAAGACGTTATAAATTCACACTCTTTATGGAAACAGTCCATGAGCTACCAGAAAGAAAATTCAGGTCATTTTATTTAATGTTCTATGTCTATCTGCTCAAAACATAGCCAATTATCTTAACGGAGTAACAAAATTGAAGAGGAAACATCCAAGACATGTATAAAATGTAAGAAATGGCTGAATAAGAAGCTGATCTTCTCTACCGACTTCATATGTTTGCCAACACAAATCCAGGGTTGCAGAAGATTAAACGGAAGCTCAAGAAAGTTCGCCACAGCAAGCTGATTCTTTTTGGCCGACCAAATTCACGGGCAAGCGCGTCACAATTTCATGAAGCATGTCACCTATAGAACAACGGTTCAGCAAGTACTCAAAGGAAACTATATATATTGGAATTGAGTTAATTGACAGATAATGTGAGTTGCGTGTACGTACATCAGACAAAGCTCCGGTTAGATTCCAAATTGACTTTCACCTGTAATTCATCATTATTAGACTGGTTCTCTTCTTCACCCAAACTTGCATCGGATCCTGCTGAAGATTCAGCGGATTCAACTATCTCAGACACCATCTTCTCATGTTTTTCTTTTAATTCCGGGGAACTTATAGCCCCCACGATGGCTTGCCTGAGTTCAGCCTCCAAAGCCTCGATCTTACTTTTTGAGTCTGGATCTTGTGAGTTTCCAGCTTTTGCCACTTCTGCCTTTAGCAGTTCAATCCTGTCTTTCAAACCTGATGAATTGACAACGTCATCTATGATCATGTTAACTTCTTCATTGAATGCTTTTATTTTTGCCTTGGCTTCTGGGACAGCAGGTGGGTTCACTTGCAAACCCATGGATCCAAGAACAGCCTTAAATTCGGTGTCCAACTCTTCTTTCAATTGCAAAACCTTTGCTTTTAGCTCCTGGTTTGAACCAATATCCGACAATCCTGACTCTGAAATTTCAGCTTTCAGCGTCTCTATCTTCTGTTTCATATCAGGCTGATCCACGAGTTCCCTGAATTTTTTATTCATTTCCAGTCTCGTTTCTTCTTTGTCTGTTCTACTTTTTGAGGGATTCAAAGCTTTGGATAACTCTTTCATCATATCAAGCTTATATTTCAAGCTGGAGTAATTAGGAGCTGAAGGAATCTTTTTGTCAAACTCATCCTTAAGCAGTTCAATCTTTTCTTTCAATGCGGGATGGGCAAGCTGGTCCTGTACATTCCTCGCTTTTGCAATTTCTTCTCGCACCATCAAAATTTTGTCCTCCATACCTACAGCTTTTGCAGCCTCATCATACTCGTAATCAATCTCTCTTTTCAATTTCTCTACCATCTCTTTCAATCCTGTCTCGGGAATCTCTGAGGGTGATTTACTGGCTTCCAAGATCCGTAGTTTCAGTTTTTCTACCTCGTCCCTCAATTCCGATTCTGAGGTCTTGCTTATCTGTACTATGGGTTCTTCTTTCTTTTTCATATTGACCTTCCTTTTGGGATCTATTGGAATCCCTTCCTGGAATCCGCCAAGTTTCCGGAATTTTTGAGCCCTGTGTTTTAGTAGTGTTTCTGTATCCATCTTTACAAGTTCCTGTATGCACCAGAAACATCTTAGTCTCCTGATGAATATCCGTTCAAACACTAATTGTAATGTAGGAGGAAGAATGTGCCACTTACTTCCATGGATTCAACAATTGCAGTTTTTAACTGTTGTGAGGTCCAGTAAGGATCTGCATGTGCACCACCAAGAGGTTCCTACAACGAGCCACAAATAATTATCATTTGATAGTAAGGTGGTAGAAATGGAAATCATACCAGTGCCAATATTTGAAAGCTGAAGCACAGGATTAAGGTATATGATGAACAATCTAAGATGGAACAATATTTAATATCATGAAGCTGCCACAAAGTTTTTAACATAATTTTCCAACTAGAACCTCATGTTAAAACAAAATAAACTGTACCATTTTTTTTTTTGAAAAAGAAAATGTTTTCAGTATACAAAAATGAGACAAATGATTTTAGAGACATTGAATAGTGGGACAAGAAGGCATGAAAGTAGAAAATAATATACTGACACAAGTAATAGAACACGTGAAGAAGTTATTACTGGGATGACACCATCAGCAATTTCTAACTTCATCAGCTCTTTAGATGTTATCTTCAGCTTTTCAGCAGCCTGAAAAGGGAAAAAAGGAACAAGTCAAAACTATCACAGGTTATGACCGGTAAAACAGATACATTCTTAAATCACCTTTGGTGAAGCTTTGGCAGTCTTCCACAAGATTGCTGCGCATGCTTCAGGGCTGTCACATAAAGGGAAAGGAAAATCAAAATAGCAACCAAATTTACATACACTGATAAGAGTTTTTTAAGAAAGAAGTGGAAACCCATCTGAATGGGCGACTGCGTGCTATTTGCATATAATGTTTCAGCAACACAAAAAGCTTTATTGCATGAACTCCTCTAAGTGAAATTATCTCAATCCTCAGCAAATGGGAAGCTTAATATTGAATTTTCAGGTTTCACTTTTAATTCAACGGAGTATCAAGTCTTATAAGTTGAACATAATTTGTTAATCTCTACGTTTATGCATAATGCACTCAAATAGCATTGCCTGAAACTGCTAAGTTTCCAAGAACTGTTTAGCTTATTATGTTTCACTATTGTTTCTTAATAACAATAAAGCACTTCAAAAACTATGAAACCAAAATCGCACTGCTCAAGAGAATCATTTACTCTTAAAATTTCCAAAGTAAACCAGTTGTAGCCATGACGAAAGCCAAAGATGGTAAGAGTAACGGAGGATATAGACGATAAAGTATGCACTGGAACCAATAACTCAGGTATAAAATAACCCCTCAAAGCAGCAGCCATCACACAATTCGGTAATTAAATTATACATCGGTGTCACTGAGCAGGTATCTAGAGTGTGGAAGAAAAACGAAGACAAATCCAAACAAGCATCTTAAGGCACATAGTAGTTAAACAAAACGATGATAGAGATGCACCTGGCAACATAAAAGACAGCGTTTTCAAGCATTAACAACTTGTTAGCACAACCAATTGCCAGTGCTCCACCAGAGCCTCCTTCTCCAAGCACAATTGAAACAATTGGAACTTTGAGACCAAACATAGTCCTCAAGTTCTGAGCTATAGCTTCACCCTTCACGTGAAAAAATAAAGGGAAAAAACAGTCAACATAAACCCTTTACACTTGGCACACACGATTCAGCAATAAGGACTTCACTTGATGGAATGCTATACAGTACTTGGCCTAATTCCTCAGATTTAAGATCAGCATATGCCCCAGGAGTGTCAATGAAAGTGACAATTGGAAATCCATGGTGATCCGCATAGTACATCATGCGCAGAGCCTTCCGGTAACTGTTGAAATCAGAATGTCACAGTCAGCGCTAGATAAAACAGAAATATGCCCACTAAAACTTCCATGATCTGTGGAAATGTGAAATTTTCCATGTCACTGTACCAGAGTCAAACAGATACTATTAACCAAGAAAGAAAGGGCATTGATTGCTTTTTTCTTTTTCATTTTTCCACCAATGTTAAGATCATGTAGAAATATAGAATGTAAGAATTCTTTCTTAAATGCATACCCATGAGGAGTAGGCATCCCAAAGTTCCGCTGTATATTCTCTTTTGTATTCCGGCCCTTCTGATGGCCCATGAACATGTAGCTTCTTCCATTTATTGTACCAAGTCCTGTGACGACAGCGGGATCATCATATCCAGCTCGATCTCCATGGAGCTCCACAAACTGCACATATGTAAAAGTACAGGCCAATTCAGATACAGGAAAAAATTTCTTCCTTATTAAATCTACAATTCATCGTTTTCTTATACTTCTACTGGATGTTATTAATTCTCAAGATAAAGCAGACAATAAACCCTATGTTTAAAATAAGTTGCAGGTGGAGAGACCTTGTCAGTAATATTGAATATGTGATCAAGAAATGTTGGCCTGTTGGGATGTCGTGCAATATTCACACGTTGTATGGGAGTCAAATGAGTGTACAGATCTTTTAGAGCCTGCAAATTGACATGGATTAAGTGAAAATACCAAAACAGTTTGAAATAGAGATAAGATCATAAATTTTGCCTCTCAAGTCTTAAGTAGAAGGTCATTATATGATAACAGTTGTAGCAGGAATTGCATTTGCAATGGAATCGAAAGAGGAAGTGTGGTGAAATGGAATTGAAATTATAAGCATGTTTATTGGCTAAACCTGTTGATACTTGTTCTCCAGAGAGATAATTTGATCGCTGAAGTCCAGACCAGTTTCATTCGCCATCTTTTGCACCTGCATAAGAAAATCAATAGGATCGAAGCAAGCCATGAAATTTTCTACATAAAGGAGTTCATTTCATAAATGTGCGCTAAGATCTTATAAAATTCATACATCAATTATTTTTTTCTGCAGATCCACGAGAGGTTTCTCGAAGTCCAATGTCACTGGCTTTGGTTTCTCTTTCAAAGGCTTGAAAGGTGAGAGATGGCTTAGGATTCCGCCCTTCACATTTGGGTCAGGATCTTCTGGCCATGGATATTCATGCTTTTTCACTTTCCTGAGCTTTGCAGATACAGTGAAACCTCTCCTTTTTGCTCCTAGTTGCACCCTTCCAAGTGCTTTTAGGGGAACGCCAAAAACTCCATTACTTGAGCTCCTAAGAAGATCCAAAGCAGTAGGTTTGGAAGCTGAATTCCCATTGAATGCCACCGGAGATGGGGTCATGGAAGCCATCGTCCCACTTGAAGGACCAGATCAGTTGGGACAGTGAATACCTTTAAAGGGCGAAAGAGGGGAAAAAACATTCATTTCAAAAAGAAAAGTACCAAAAACGTAAAATACTAAAACCAAGAGAAAAATAAACAAAATATTCTCTTTAAGAAATTGAGAATCCAATTCATAAGTGCACACTGTCATTCAAACCTTATTCACAAATGTCGTTTGAGAAATGTCCAGATAAAAGAAGGGGTACTACGAAACTATCAGCGACGGCTAGGCTAGTGAGGAACCTAATATGCATCAAGAGCACTCAAATTCTTACTTCAGTTTCTTTTCTGATTGCTCAGTTATTATGACAGCGCAATAAGGGGAAAGAGAGTATGAAGGTACGTGATTTTACCGTTCAGTGAACGGTGACATTTATTTAACATGCAGCTACTATATGCATAAATTTAAGGAGCATAGAAAAGGAAAAAATTCAACAAAACGGGGAAAAATCGAAAATAAAAGTATTCAAGCTCCAAGAAAACGGGAAACCCCAAAAAATATATACAATTTTGTAAAATGCTGCCACAGATTCATACCCACAACGAAACAATATAGCAATTACATAAACAAAAGAAGAGACTTCAGCACAAGTTATCCCGAGCTAAAAACAGTTATTCAAAGCAAAAAAAAGCAAATAACACAGCATCCAGCATCCAAGCACCAAAATCGGAGAAAGTTCGGCCAAAAACTGAAAGAAAACACACCTGATATATCAAATGCAGCAGCGAACGAAATCGTATCCGATTATAGTTGAACAAAAACAAGGAGATCTGAGAAACCGATGGAATGGAATCAAATTGGAGAAGAAATCGAAAGATCGCGGAGCTACATAGGAGAGATCGTCAGGGATGGCGAGGCCGGTTTGTGATTACTGAGACAGAATGGGGAATTTATATGAATTTCGATGGTTCCAATGCTGAATTAATAATAATAAATAAATAAATAAATAAATAAAAAACAGCTAGCTCGAATGTGCTTCGGCTTTGTCGATAATGAAGGCCAACGTTTTTCGGTAGGGCCGTTGAAAGCCCCGCACAAACACAGCAACCTCAACTACTAAACTCACTACTCGTCTTGCTCAGTTGTCCGACTCACACTTAATAAATTCATATTTATCCAAATTTTTTATTTATTAAAAAATATTTCTTGAAAAAAAAATTGATTTTAATATTTTAAATCGTATAATAATATAATAATTGAAAGGAGGATCCGGGATTTGAGAACCCGGTCCATGTAATTAAAAATGGGAGACGGCCGGTGAGTAGCTGGAGTTACTGTGTGGATCATCGAAGATGCATTTCGTCGAACTCTCGTGGTTGTGGTTGAATGGCGGAAAGTTCCTCCAATGGTAAGCTCCCAGTTGTTCTCTGTATGTATCATGCATTTCCTATCTCAGTCGCATCTAACAATTTTGGGGTTCTACCGGGCAGATGACATTCTCCAGCAACTCAAGCTCGGAATCATCGACTTCGAAATCTCTTCTTCTCCTGTTCCTTCAGTTTCCACTCACTTCCCTCGAAGCTCGAGACCATTCGGGCCTTTCACTGACGCCAAGCCTCGACTCTTTGCCAGGATTGGAAACTTAGCGTAAATGAGTTGTTCTTTTGATAAGGCTCTTGGGTTTTTTTCACCCCCCAAGTGATCAAGTTTGACGTGGTGCTGGATAATCTTTGGTTCGTTTGTTTGGTCAGTGGTTCGTGCTCGCCGCCGTTGAAGAAAGTGGAGCGTTATTCTGTTCGGAGAGTAGCTGGGGATGGAGGCTGCCTGTTTCGTGCCCTGGTATGAGTGAAGTGTCTGTGTTCTCGGAGTCTGATTGTTTTGAAATTGAGACTTTCTGTACAACTCGTGGCATGCGTTGCTAGCTGCCCGGCCCCGAATCACTGTTAATGTTCATTTGTAGCTACGGAGAATGCTTTTTGGAATTTGTGGTATATACAATCAAATGTTGTTCAATGCTGGGGTCATTGCCGAAAGTTCTGTTTCAATAAAGCATGCTTCAATTTGTCAGCCATTATTTGGGTTTCACCATGCTTTTTATTTTTCATTTTGTGGCTTTACGTTTGTTGAATGAGCTCAGGTAAAAGAAATGGCTCTCAACAAAGGTGTGCCACTTAGCTCCCGAGAAGAGAGGGAAAATGCAGGTCTGTGTATGAATGCTGAAGTTCTTTTTTAAAAGAAATGTCATTTTATTCATTCTCGAGTTATAGATTGTGATTAAGAAGCTTGAAGGCGGCCATCCGAAATCTAAACGTGTCTGTTGTCTTTTTATTGTGTCGTGGTTGTGATTTTTGCATTATTGTACTGTCGGTGGTGTCCTCCATTTCACAGCAAATGCTTGATGTTAATTCAGGGATCAAATGCAATTCTTCAGGTTTTGCATATATGCTGATGAAACCATTACAATGTCTTGTTTCATTTATTTGTATAAGCTTTTGGCAATCATCTAATCAAAGCTCTCAATGGGTGGCAGATGATTTACGGATGGCTGTCGGAGAGATCATCTGTGTCAATGGCAACGAACGGCATCAATATGAAGAGGCGTTGATTGCAATAACTGTTGAGGAACCTTTGAGACGGTGAGCCCTTCAATTTGGTTGACATAAAATTTTTGCTTTCTGTTGGACTTAACTTTTCCAAGTTATGGTCTTCTTCTTGTTCAGTTTAATTCAACTCAAATGATATTGTGTGCCATTGCAGCTACTGCCAACGTATTAGGAGGCCTGATTTTTGGGGTGGAGAGGCAGAACTTTAGGTGAGTTCATTACTTTATTGTTTTTCCCTCTCTTGCTAAGTTGATGATACTTGGACATTTCTAAGGGTCCTCGGACACTCTTGAGTTCCCTCTTATTCTTTCTTTTGTTGGAGTTATAAGTTAACTGAACTTGAAAGCTTATACTGAATTGTCAAACCAACTGAATTTGGATTTTCTGAGATGATGAAAACATAGATGGAATGCGTGCCTGATGGAAAATATGTAATGTGAGCATTATTGTTTATCCCCAAGAGACGAAAAACAGGATGAAATATGATGCGTAATTTCTTATTTGTCTGAAATGCATGCCACCACAACTCATTTGCTAAATTTTCATCATGTAGAAGTGGATATATATTATATCATGTATTTTGCTAACAGAAAACAAAAAAAATAAACTAAACTGTATATACGACAAACATAGAGACAAAGGAAACAGAAAAAGGAAACTAACAGATACGGAAGGATGAAGGTACTAAAGCCCAAGAACAGCAATCAAATAATTTGATGACTGATAAAATGGGTGGAATGATTCTCAGGCTGTGATATGCCTCATCCACGTTTCTTGTGCTATGTCATTCCTTCTATCGTACTGCGTATATACTTGCCATGCATCTCATATTAAGACAATAAACAAACCATAAAATCGAGATTTGAATTTGTATGAAGGTTCTAGTCGGTACATAACTTTTAGTTTTGGGGTTTGATGTGTGAATTTTGCGTTACATCTCAATCTTCATTCTCTTTTACAATCCTATTATACCATCAGAGTTGTATGATAAAACTTCACTTTCTCTTTTCAAATGGTATAATCTGTGAATTACAAATAGCCTATCATTGAAATTTCAACTACTGTTTTGTTTCTTTAACAATCCCCTCAAATAATTTGAGACAGACCTGCACCACCTCTACCCCATTTGCATCTATCTGAAGAAATGGTAAATGAGGCAGCAACTTTCATTCGTGACCTTGCAAATGTGGTGCTTTCAGCATCTGAAGATATCGCCCTAGGACGGGACTCGAGAATATTCATCAAAGTTGGTCTTTGTCTGTTTATAATCTCCGTGGTTTGGGGGTCTAATCGATTTCCTTACATTGGGTTACACGAGTAAGACCAAAAGAAGTCATTATATGTTTCGTCGGAATTTCTTGATTCATTAGCCTTAATTCTTGTTGTATTGTGGGCAGGCCGTATTCTTGTTCTTAAGTTCCAGCACTTTATGAAAGATATGAAAGACATAGAGTCGCGTGCACTAGTTGGATACAGGAAACTGCTGGAGTTGTATATAAGATTTAAGGAAGAATACATTGCCAAGATTCATAAATGGATTCTGGAAAAGAAGAAATTGAGTTGATGGCTCATAGTTTAAACTATTTTTTGACCCTTTTTTTTTGGTTTTGCCTTTTGTTTTTCCGCATACTATCTCATTTTACTTTTGTTTCTATTGATTTTGTTTGGCTTAACATTTCTTTTATTTACTCCATTTTGGATTGCTAAACTTCCAACACTTAAAAGAAGATCGACTCTCTGTTTTCAAACTAAGAATAAAGAATAACTGAGTGAACATTGCGTCATTTATCTGGAATGGTGCTATCTAAACTAAATTCCAGCATGTCAGCGGCATAACATCTACATGGCAAATGCTGAGGACACCTAGTGGAGCATTCACCGTGGGTCTAACCAAATTAGGTGCGGGCATTGCCTCAGCCTATCTGGATTATCTATAACATAACTCAATTCAGACAAACTTCAGCTAAAATTCATAATTCAGAACTTTCAATTTAATGCCTTGGAAAACAATATTTTTAGAAACGCTTCTTTCTTTTCAATAAAAGTAAAACATTTGAAAGTATTTTAAAGAAAATGTTTCCAAACTGGGTCAGGTTTCGAGCCCACTACATTTTCTCGTGTCAATCGTTTCCTAAAAAAATACGAGGAAAAAGGAGAAAATGATTCTTATAAGGGATGTTACATATTTTCCAGTTCATCAATATTTCCAAGTTTTCACCATAGAAATATTACATGGAGCATAATTTTTCAAAAATACTTAAATGACACCAAAGCCAAACACAACTGATCCAAAACACTCGAAATTTCACTCCTTTGTTTTACACGTCATCTCAAAACAAACCAAATCATACAACGATTGTGTGTCAAATCAAATTATCAGTTGAAGGAAATTTTAGCAAACCAACTGTGGAAAGAAAAATGCCTAATCCGGGCCACCTCCAAAGTTGTCACGTCCCTCAGTCTGCCAACCAAAGCCTGGTGGCGCATCACGGTTTCCATCATTAGGGTATGACCACCCTTGTTTTAGTTGAGATAAGTGGGAAGAAAGTAGAGGAGATGGAAGTGGTGGTGGAAGTGGCAAGGTTTGGGGCCTCCGTTCCATAGTTTTATTGGCCGCAGCCACATTCTGTCCATAATCACCCTGATAGAATCCTCGTCCTTGAGGATCAGACACGTTCACGAAGCCATCTGTAGCTCCTTGGGCAACAAGAGGAGAATCCAAAGGGCCAGAAACCATTCCCATATTCCATGGCTGGGGATAGTTTTGTGCAAAATTCATGGGTCCAGCAGGACCAGGTGGGAAACCTAACAATGTAACTTGATCTGATCCAGCTTCAGGCATGGCACCTGGCCTCACCCCATCATATGGAGCACCAAAGAACTGCTGCATTCCATCAGATACATAAGGAGAATAGCCAAATTGTGGGGCAGGTAAGACTGGGTTTTGATTGGTTGCTGCTGCAAAAATTAGGTGGATAGAAATTATAGTTGATAAGGATAAAACCTTTTTGTTTCCAATATATCAACTGACCTGAATCTTGCCTCAGACCGCCCTGCAGATCAATGGTTTGTTGAGGAAAATGGATCTGGGAGGCAGCTCTGTCAAAAACTTGGGATTGATTATTATCATGCTGTTGCTCTGACGGGTGATTTGGGACTTTTCCAGGAAAATGTGGCGATGACATTGGATGCATATTAGGTCTTAGAGGTGGTGGATCTCTGGATTGGGGTCGTTGGCTTTTGTCCTCGTGGTCATGAGCCTGAAGATTTGAACTTGAAGAAAATACTGACCTTAGGGGTGCTTGAACTGTAGAATCTGAGGCCAAAGGTTTTCTGGCACTTGTAGCTTCTGACTCATTTCCTTCCTTTTCCTTGTGTGGATGAAGAAGGTCAGCATGGATTTCATTTATGTGCGACTCAAATTCAGTTTTCTTCAAGAAAGACTTGAGACAATGAGGAGCTGCACAAATGAAGATTCCTTCCATCATTTTAATTGTCTGAATCTTTTGAATGCGTTCATCACAGCTGCATACCAAGGAAAATTATCGCAGTAAACCAAAGTGAACTAAAGTCAAAAGTATGGTCACAAAATAATCATATTCAAGTCCATATTATAGCATCCCTCTCCCACGATCATCAATATCATAAATCTTTTATTGGACAAGTACAAACTCTGGAAGACCATAAGCAAATGGAACAAGACAACATGTCGCATTAGTCTACCAAAATATAAAAAAAAAAGTCATATAAACTTTTCTTACAGGTAACAAAGAGAATCACTCCTAGCGCAGTCCAGACAAAATGCATGTTCACAGGGGCTCTGCCATAACATAAAATTGTTAATTTCTAAAACACAAAGATGGGGAAGATAAAGTTGCAAGCAAATAGATGAAACATAAAAGGTGTAAATCAAATGGCTTCAATGAGAAAAAAAACCCTGGAATGAAAGGACAAGCATAAAAATCCATACTGGGAATAAAAATGCCGAAACACTATGGCCCATGCAACAAGCATGCATTGTAATGAGAATAATAAATAGATAACTGTGATCTTCTCTAGAACTAAACCGTGGTACAACTGATGAAAAAATGATCCATCAAATTTATAATCCCCTATAAGATACTTCAGATATGTTGTAGTATTACTTGTAATTGGCTCATTGCAGAACCTCAAGTTAATAATATCAATGAAACAAAAGTTTCCATCACACTTGGGCCAATGGTGACAAGCATGAGACATAACGAATGAGGGAGTGTGAGAGTGATGCAGCAAAAACTTTTCAGATTTCTTTCTTGGTGTAATTTATTGAGACCACAACAATTGAGGGTGAATGCTCAGAGTGATGACAATAACACAGATGTACAGGCATCACATTTGTTGAAGTGGTAAAAAAATATGTATGTGTAACAGAATAATCATTCCACGTCCTTGAGACACATTCTCTTATTGAAAATAGACTACCAAGCAATATAGTTTATCGAGTGAAAAAACAGAGGAGAAAACTGTGAAATTGCAATGCGAGTAAGAACTTCTATGCACTACTTACCAGACGCCCATATATAGCGATAGGGAAATCACATCTGACACAAAAATGAACACGCTCACCAAGCTGGCGGCGAGACCTGCGGCCAACAGTCTTGATGACAGCTGAAGCACTTGCGGAACCAAGGCTCTTGGTTACAGGAAGATCTGCTAAAACAAGATGATCCGGGCATGCAACTCTGATATTGTCAGCTGGGGCGGGTTTCGCACTTCCACCACTTTCACTAGCTGGTTTGGTCAGTCGAATCTGCAGCATCTTTCTGAGCTATTATGTAGCTTTAATTAAAAAAATCATCATTCCTCCATCTTCCTGCAAAAAAGTATTTTCCAGTTTAAGAAACAGAAAGAACGATTGCATTACTACACGTTCGAGCTGCATGTCAGCCTAGGATTAATTCACAATGCATGCACAACATAAGCAAATATGCTGAATCTGACAATAAAGACTTAATATCACACAAGGAATTGGCATAGTTAATAAAAAAAAAAAAATCAACAAGAAACAACACGACAAGTTGACCATACATAAACCTGATCAGTCATAAACACAACATCCTACTAAAATTCTCATAATTTCCTAAATAGAACTCTATTGAGAAGTGAAAAAATATCATGTTCTCATAGCAAGCAGACTGACCGCAAACTACTTCCTAACTGAAAAAAAAAACATGCGAAAACTGCCCATTTTCCAATTTCAAAGAAAATTGTCAGACCATGCCACACTTATCATGGTTCAGTACCCCGGATAGGTAGTATACCAGTATCTCCCTCCCATGGGAAAAAAAGATTACAAAACGTGACACAAACCACGCCATAAAAATCTGATTTTGGAGTTAGACACGAGAAAAACAAAATTCGCAATACAATCCATCGCAGTTGAGTAAACAAAACTTCATGGAGACATCATATTGGTAAAGCTCCAGATTTCCTAATTTCATGGCGAAAATGCAAAAAAAACCAAAAACACAAAGCAGCAAGAATATGATAAATAGAGAATTACGACGTCACAGGAGTTCAAATTCGTGCATCCACGACAACCAGAAACAGAGCCTTGACATAGATTCCAAATCTAGAATCGAATTGTTAATCGCGCTAAAACCCCTGATACGATTAGAGACGGAAGATTTGGTGGTCGGTGACTCGGTTCCGGCTTTCTAACTGGACCAGTTATGGGCTTTGATTCTATAAATAGTTAGGCCTTGAACAAACGAAGACCCCAATCCCACCCAAAACAATTGAAAGCGTTAAAATTATAATAATGTTAAAAAGTAAAAATTTACGGTATTATTAAAATCTGAAATTCATAAAATATATTAAACTATATATTTTATAAAATTTTCTCTACTCAATTGTGTTTTTTCTTCACAAATTGAGAGATCTATTTATAGAATTTTTTTGGAAATAATCCAAAAAAAATTACATCATCACACACTAATTTTTAATATTTACAACTCTTATTTTCAACATTCGATAATTTCAACTCTTATTTTCAACACTCTCCCTTGTGAGGATAATCATGATATATGATCATCGTCTTCATTACGTGTTTTTATAATGTCTCGTTAAAAATCTTATTAGGAAAAACACATTGGAATAAAAATCATAGTAAAGAAAAAGAGTGCAGTCAAGTAAACTCTCACTCATGTTAACACGAACGATTCTTCACAAATTTCGTAGATTGCACATCCCAAAATTATATATATGTAATCATGAGCAAGAATGAAACTTCAAGCACCCTAGAAGATAAAAATATGTCAAATACGGTAAATTATAGTTTATATTTCTACTTCTAGTTTTTTCATTTAATTCTTTATTTTAAACTTGATTTTGGATTTGTGATTTTGTTTTTTAACTTTGTTTCTCCACGTTTCAGATTTCATCCTTGACCCATTTCGTTTTAAGCTAGGTTTTTTGTTTATTTATGCTGTAAATATCAAATTAGTTTTAAATTCATATCCAATAAAATTACCCTGTTTATGTTATGAATGAGAGCATATAGAATTCTCACGCTAATTGTGGCATTCACTTCTAACTTAGTCTAGATTCAAGTTGTGTTACAACATAGAAATAAGAAGCAAATTAGAATTTCAATGTGAAATGTATTTCTAGGCCTTTTGCGTGAGGAATAAGTTACAAATATTTTATAGTAATTTTCCTACTGAAATTGAAAATATTTCAAACAGTAATTTGCACACAAAAATTAAAGATTAAATTTAATTGAATTTGTATATATTTTTTAACAGGAGGATGCGAGAACTTCGAATGAAGTTTCAACTTTGCAAATTCAAGCCCAAACAACGAGTCTAAGTAAGGAGCAAGAGCAAGCTTCAAATATTGATCAATCAGGTGATGTCCCTCCACAGATCAATTCATGTGTCACAGAAGAAGTAGATAAAAACTTCCACAAAAAACCACCTAAAAAAAAGAAAGCACAACCAGTTGATATCGTTACCAAAGAGGGTTCAAATATTAGCTCTGAAATATGACAATCAATGACTTGAAAATGATAGAGCAATCGATCACTTGAAAAGGAAATGCAAGTGGAAAGATAGTATCTTGAATAATGATTACATGCATGTAAGGTGTTGTGCTCATGTTGTTAATTTGATTGTCAAAGAGGGATTGGAAGAGCAAAATGAGACAATAATGAGAATTAGAACTGCTGTTAAATATGTCAGATCTTCTCCAGCAAGGCTAAATGCTTTCAAGAAGTGTGTGGAAAAAGAAAAAATTGATTCTAAGAGCCTTGTTTGTTTAGATGTTGAAACACTGTGGAATTCAACTTATATGATGCTTGAGGCTGCTGAAAAATTTGAAAAGGCTTTTGAAAGGTTTGGGGATGAAGATCAAAAATACATGAACTACTTTGATTGTTATGAATTGAATCAAGATGAGAATACAGAGGAGAAAAAAGGAAAAGGGAAGGTAATTGGTCCTCCAGTGGAGATTGACTGGATTGTTGCAAGAAACTTTGTTAAGTTTCTGAAAATTTTTTATAATGTGACTTTAAAGTTTTCTGGTTCATCATATATCACTTCAAATATTTTTTTTCCGTGAGCTTGCGATTATGCATCTTGGTTTGTCCAATATGATCAATGAGGGAGATTCTCATATGATTTCCATGACAAATCGAATGAAATAAAAGCTTAACAAGTATTGGGGAAGTATTGATAAGGTCAATTGGTTGTAGTTTGTAGCTATTGTTTTGGATCCAATATACAAGTTAAAGTATGTTAATTTTGTCCTCTCAACAATTTATGAGAAAGATGGATGTTTTGATGTGAAAATGGCAGATAAGGTAGAAGAATATGGTGTTCAAGATCAGGTTTCCTTTTATCATTGTATGTTCTACAACTCGAGGGCAAGAAGAATTTGGTCCAGAAAAGTGAAATTTCTGGTGGTGGTTTTTTTCCTTGTTAATATCATTTTCAGGTGGGAAGAGGAATCGAAGCAGCAATAGAACGAGAGCATTTGTTCATTACATCTGAATTAAGAAGGCAAGTCAAGAACTGCAGCTGGACTTTTCTGGTAATTGGATTCTTGGACCGTGTTCAATTTGAGAGTGTTATTCGCTTATGGTTCTGGTCAAGTTTAAATCCGTTTGTTTTTGTCATTCGTTAACAAGCTAAGATTCATTGGCCATTTCTCCAGAGAGATGGAGCGAGCAGGTCCCCCGAAAGATGGGGACGTTTTGGATTTCGACATGGAAGGAGTATGGAAGGAAAAGGAGAAACTTGTCTGAGGACAATCTTGTTTCTAACATTAGAATCAGCAATTTTACTGTGAAAAAACTCTACAAGCTACTGAGTTTTGCCCAGATAAAGCCTTCTGTATCCCAGGTAAAACATGGTTATTCTAGTCCAAGATTCATAGTATTCGGTTGATTGTGATATTCCGATATTAGATGGCAATGCATCCTGGATGGAGGAATGATAAAATATTTGAAGCTTGCGAGAAACATAGCATCCATGCTACGGTAAAATGTCAATCTTTGATTCTTGTTTAGGAAAATAAGAAGGAAGAACTTTGAACGAAGATGATTTTGCAGGCATATTCGCCCCTAGGTTCACAGGGCGGTCGAGATCTACTTCATAATCCAGTCGTAGAATAAATAGCAAGAAAACTAAACAAGAGCCGGCCGGGGACAGGTTCTCTTGAGATGGGCAATCCAGAGAGGGACTAGTACCATTCCCAAATCCAACAATCCTGACAGGATCATGGAGAACTAGCATGTTTGCTGGTGGCAAATACCCGATCGAGACTTCCGAACTCTTAGCAGCATCCCCGATCAGGTGCGGAAATTATTTGCTCATTTTTGAGCTGTTATGTTTTCTCTGCCATGTAGCTGATTAAAAATGCACTCATGGAATGCAGAAGCGATTGCTCGATGGTGGTTCCTTGTTTGTGACCGAGACGAATGGACTGTATAAAAGCACAGCTGATGTTTGGGATCATGAAACTCGAAGAATCACGAAGATTAAAATCACTGAACTGCGCATGCCACTGATCATTCTTATATAAAGTAATTTGAGGAAGAACTACGTTGCATTAGAGTTGCCTTGTTCCAATTATGGAGAATTTTCTATCCCTTATAGCTTATATATGTGAAGTCTCCGTTCTTTTCAAATGTATTAATAAATAGTTACTGCTCAGAGTTTTGTCTGGTTAAGCTTGCACTGGTGTTGCATGGTGTTTTCCGCTACTAACACAACTCAAATCAAACAACCCAGTTCCGATACTAACATACTCAGAATCTCCTCAGTCGTTTCTGGAATCAAATCTCCAGCCTCATTTTGTGTTACGTTTCATGCCACGCAAATATATTTAGTAGAATAATTTCAATAATGTAAAGATTTTCAATTATTAATTATGGGTTAGTTATCCTACACAAAGTCTATTATTTCATTGTTGTCAATGCAACTACTAAACTAACATTGTTTTCAGACTTTAAGCCCTTCCTTTTCTACGATAGAGAGGATCTGGGTTCCAAACTTGAACCTCTGATATCTAGGTTAATTAGGCTTTGGCTTTGCTGGGTTTGACAATAAATCCTTGTGAAATGGTATAAATGTCACACCTCAAAGGTCTGTTTAAGAACATCTACACAATTAACTTATGTAGCAATTACTTCGTATACATCTTTACTTTACGAACATGGTTAATCCAATATGTTGTAACCTTTTACCAATCAATTTAAATACTCCTCACAATCCTTGCATTTTAGGAGAATTTATAAAAATTTATAATTTGTTCGTCATAGTCAACCACTACATACTAAATAGTAAATATTACTTGACTATATATGAGCCCTTGATCTACACTCGAGGCAAAGCCAACTGCAGCTCGACTATCTTGATCTTTATCTGGTAATTGTATCCTTCAACATGTTTGAAATTGAACAAGCATAAAACAGCACAATCATCAATTCCAGCGCAAGGGAATCTGCATCTGCATGGATATCAATCCTTCAAAAGTGTTATCCTCTCTCGTTTCTTTCTATTCTCTCTGTTTTGGACTTATAATGCACCTCTGTCGTTGGTGTTGGTTTTCATTTTATTTACTCATGAGTTTAGACGGTAACTAATCCAAACACTTCCATTTTGTTTACAAAGAATCCATATTCGGTATTCTTTCTCGTTCAGGACCTTTTCACTTTGCTACAAAGAAATTCTTAACTGATGCAAGCAAAATCCAAACTCTCCAACAACAAAAATTCCCACACTAATAAATTATTTTTCTAGTTCACATTTGCAAATTATATCCAAACAAATCCTTATAAAGTACTTGCATAATATTTAACCAAAAACCATAATGTGATTAAATGTAGATGGAATGAATAAGTGATTGCTTAATGGAGTAGCCGTCACCTACAAACACAGAGCACAGTGTTACGGCCAGAAATTTATTAATGAACAGATGCAATTACATAAGCTTGAACTCTATTGAATTAAAATGAACAAACTGCAAGAATTCGACTGACTAATGCAGTCTCTATCTAAACATAAATATGAAGTATTGAATAACATCATTAACATGTATACTGTAGAAGAACTGATAAAATGATTTGATTAACTACACGGTTGTGATTTGGTACGTTGAGTGTTCAGACGGATTAAAGAGAAATGAAGATTGAGAGGGCGAGAGAATGAAAATCCGGGGGAGGGAACATTTTATATAACAACTTCACAATCTGTAAAGAGCGTTGTCTATGAGACCTCACAAGTAGAGGTAGCAGACTAACCGCCAGAACATCGAAGCTGGCAAGTAACGATTCATATAAAATAGTGCATGCGACAGTTTACTCAGAAGGAATATGGATTCACGATCGCAAACATAGACTCATTAGCTATCAACAAACAAATAACAAGGGTGAATGGCAAGTTTTCCCCTAAATATGAATCAGTAATCACCCACCGCCTCAACATAAATCCTAGGTCAAGTCGACAAGATTTTGCACCCTAGTAAACAAATGATTATGGGTAGTTCTAAAATGGTTGTAAAATCATTAGTTTTTTCCGAGAGAAACTAGAACTACAAATAATTCTTTGATATCTTTTTTGGGAAAAACTAATGAGTTCTTCGATATCTTCATTTTTTCAAGCAATCTGATGACAACAACAAAAGCGAATCAATGCTGTCAGAATTGTCTTCAAACAACATTAAAATACATTTGGAATTGGAATGTAAAATGTAAAGAAGAAAGATAGAAAAAACTACATGATCTTCATTTGTTTACATGAATTGAAGGTATAAAAGTAACAAAATGTACAGCAGGATTACCGGTCACCACCATTGATGCACCAGAACTCCACTTTTTCTAAGAGAGGTAAACAGCTCCAAGCACTGCCCATATGTTTTCTGGTACTTGGTTGTCCTCTCTCCCGGACAGCATTTCTGCCACCTATCGTAATGACACTCGAGAAACAGCTCATCGATCAAACAAATAGCTCCCGTCTCAAACAACATAGGAATTAAATCAAATTCAGTCCCTTCCACATCCATCTTCATCACCACATATTCTTTTTCTGTCACCGTATCCTTTAACCAATTCGAAAAATCAAATCCCTGTATCTCATCTACACCACCAATGGAAATTGAACTACCAGAGGACTGAGTTGGTTGAATCCTCCCCATTCCTCTACCTTTTTCTTGCTTTTTATGACCAGGGTCTTCGTTAATTTCAAAGAACAGGCTCTCGTTTCGCACCCAAGCTGCATAGGGGAGTAAAGTAACACCTTTCTTGTTCTTGTACTCGTCATGAAAAGTCCTATCAGCTTCGATCGCGTATATATCAAAAGTCTTATTTTGCTTAGGATATTGCTTCTTAAACCAACTGACAATGCTAGAGCCATAGCTCCTAGCTCCAACATCAACATACACGTACTTTGTCTTAAAACTGATATCAGCCACGGAAGACAAGTACTTTATATTCTGAATGTTCTTCTTCAAAGTAATCCATGGTTTTTTCGGTTCTTCTTCAATCAAAGGCTCAGCTTTCCTAATCAAATCCAGTTTATAAGTGGCAACAGAGCATTTATTGTCCAGACCACCGCCCACTTTTTTCACCAGTCGACCACTATCCGTGTTGACATACACCTTTTGCATCACAATTTCCCGAATGAAACGCGTATCAGAATCGAACCCAAAAAAATCCTTAGTCTTTACCAGTTTAAAAGAATGGAACAAATCAAGAAATGATTCAAAACTGTATGTATCGTTGGTCGTAGTGTGGGTAACCAGAAACCCTTCAGCCTTCATCGTCCGAGTAATCTCCGCCACAAAATCACCCGGCCTCAATGATTTCTCCACTACTCCACCTCCACAAAAGACGAAATCAAAACTCTCATCATCGAACGGCTGTTTAAAACCCTGCCCCGAAACCACCAATGGCTTGAAACCTTTCTTAGCGATACCAACGGAATCCTCCACACCTAGCTCCTTCAGGGCGAAAACGTCAGCTCCTGTTGGTGTTTCCACGCAAAGGGTTTTCGAATTAAGGCTCAAAACACCATCAGATATGAGATCCTGGAACACAGAAGAGAAAAATCTCACAGCTTTCTGGAATCCCTTCGTGGACCAGAGATCAGGAACTTTCTTGGGCATCGACGCTGACTGCACACCGGAGGACGAAAAGGTCACTGACGAGGCTTTGTTCAGCTTCCCAGCACCGGCGACGAGGGTGAAATTATCCGGCAACGAAAAGAAACAGAAATCGCCGACGTCACACGACTCTCCTCTGATAGTCACCACGTAAGCGAATCGGATAGCGATGATAAACACACACAACAGAAACAGCCGCACCAGAAAATTCCTCAGAAAGTTGGGTTTCCCCCAACTCGGCTCCATAACAAACAAACAATCAAAATCCTATCTAAAAAAAGAATCTTTTTTTCCTATTCTGTGTGCATTCCCGTGTATGTCAAGCTTCAAAAAACAGTGAATAATCTTCCCAATTAACGACAGCAGAAGCGAGCAGAAGTATGGTTACCCCCGACGAGTGAGCGGATGGGAAAAGGGTAGAAGAAAGGAAACTTGAAGAAAACAAGATAAACAAATCTGGGAAACATAATTGGGCCGTTGGTTGGCGAAACTGACTCAGAAATTTAGGTCATAATAATTTTCTGGTATTAATCTAAAAATAGTAATGATTTTTAGCTAATCTTCGTATATTATAAGAGAGTGTTTCGGATTTTAGCTTTGGTTTGAAGAAGGAAAGAAAAATAATGGACGCGAGAGGATGGATAGGGGAAGAAGACGACGTGGGGTGGGTGACTGGAGGAGCCGGTCGTCAAGGAGTTAATATCACATGCAGCAGTTGCACAAGTCAAATAGAATGTTTCTCGATCAGATTCTTTCTACCTTCACACTTTGTACATAATTCTTATATTATATATGAAAAAATATGTTTGTATTATAAATTTCAATTTTAAATAATTAATTATACAAACAGATTAAAATTTTAAAAAAAACATATTTGGATTGAGTCATTTGACTATATTTCTGTGATTTCAAATGTGTTACTGTTATTTGATTAAATTCAATCCAGTAGATTTTAATTTATATCTCTTTTGTTATATCAATTGTGATGTGTGATCAAAAACTCTCCCAACATTTGAGAAGTAGAAAGAGTTAGTGTGAGGTAATATTTTGTTAAATTTTATAAATTGAATTTTTTTTGTCATTTTCATTTGACAATACACATTGTATAGTACATTGAGATATAATTTTTGCATAAGAAATCTCTATAATTCCATGCATCAACGGATGTCGAAGATTTCTCAATTCGATAAAAAGAAGTGCATCCGGGTACAGGAGATTATTTATGGGAACAAGACATGCGGAGAGAAGCTGGAAAGGATGGCGACACGGGGTTAACCCCATTTTGCCAGCTGGATATCAGATTCCGTTAGCGGCGGAAGAATTTAAGTTACCGTTAGTTTCGTTGCTTTCCCACTTTTCAAGAACCGATTGATTGATCACACTTTTTTTTTTAAGAACAAAATCATTTAAAGTTTCTGGAACTAATCTTAAACTAATTAATCCAATAATCCATTTACTCCCCCTTATGGCTTACACGCAGGCGGGGTGGGGTGTACGGAGAGCAGTCAGCATATTTGCTCTATTTTAAATCATATATAACATTTTAATTTTTTAAATTAAGTAACTTATACTAATTTGAAATATAATTTTGTTTAAAAAAAATTTAGATCACCCGAACCACGTGTCTTCTCCACTGACAAAAATGCAGTAATGAATATAGATCATCTTAAAGTTAGAATCGAACAACTCGATAGATCAAATGTTAAAATGGAATTTTCCCAAACTCTAGAAACGAAAAATATGAAGCTTTGGTTGAACTCTCTCGTCTCATGCCTACCTAAACGAATAGTCTTTTTTTTTAAAAGTAATTTTAGACTAAACTTCTACTTTATAAAAAGACATAAATTAAATACTAGGATAAATATTTAGAAAAAAAAACAAAGAAATTATTTAAATATATTGTCATGACCGAGTATAGATTGAATCAAGTTAAAAAAATATTAGTAGGACGTACGTCAAAATCTTATTAAATCAAGATTACTTCATTAATTTTGTCTTCCCCTCAAGTAACCCTTTCAACCCACCAAATTGCCATACCCCATGCTAAAGAAAAGAAGTCGACAAAGATAGCTACATGCACAAACAGATTAATAAAGACAAAGCACATTGCTAGAGAAAATGTGCGATTAAATAAACAAGTGTATTATTTTGTTCAAGTTTCATTTTCATTTGGTTCAATGCCAACTATTTTTGTCTCTTGTTAATATGATTGTAGATTGTAGATTCCATCGTGAAATTAATCAGAGGAGTTCATGCCAAGAAAATTTAAGAGTCCAAGTTTCTACGATAGCAACATAATGATATATATAAATCAGGATAATTGAATTTAATGCCGATCAAATTTACAACTTTCCTACCGACAAAATTTCCAAACTAAGTAGTGATATATCTCATAACATGATACATAACATATCGAACACAAAGTTTGATCATATACCATTCTTTCAAGAATTATTTGGTGGGAGAGCCGTTTCGATGTTTGAAGGCATGAGAATGTTGAAACCATCTGCAGCGGTTGAAATGAGCATTCCCGGTATCTGTGAATGCCAGTGAAGTTCTTTCAAGTCCTTCTGGCCCTGCGAGATGAACAAGTTTGAGGCTTGGGAGTGGAATTGATTTCAGTTCAGGAAAAGGGACAGAGAATGTGGTGTTACCTGATGAACGAAGAGGAGCTGTGGAGGTATATCTGTGGGTGCATTGACTTGCTCTTTTGTCATGGCTTTGAACTCGGCCTCCTCTTCTTCATCCCTCTCCAGAGAAAGGTCCCATATTCTGAAAGTTTTAAGTAGAGTGGGTCGATATAATACGAGTTAAGAGGATTAAACAGCTAGAAGATACTATCAGTGAAGGGTGATATTTGGAGATTTCTCACGTTAATTGATTGTCAGTTGAAGAAACCGCCAAGGTGGAAGCCTCGTGTGGACTCCATTCAATGGAAGTAATGGGATGTTTATGGTACTCAAAATGTGCCACAACCGAGTCTCCTTCCTGAGGGCAAAAACAGAGTTAAGACTGGCAAACTTGAGTTAATCTAAAAAAGAACAGGTTTGCGCACTCGAGCAATTAGCCTTTTCGTTTCATCCCTGTCTAAAAAAGAACAGGTTTACGCACTCGAGCAAATTGCCTTTTTCGTTTCATTCCCGTCAAAGAAATTGGGAAAACCAAAACCAAAAAACGGTCTGGAAAGAAGCATCAATGGCTCTGTCAAATGCAAAATCAGAGAGAGAGCTTTTCCTAGACCTTGAGGACACAATGCGATCCCAAGCTCCATATTTTCAGCCCGCTCGGCTTGAATCTAAAAAAAACTATTTTTAGGCTCGAGCTCAGGTCAACTAGGAGTCCAAATTTGAGCTCGATTCATTTGGATTTAATTATTGAGCTCCATTAAGCAAGGGCTCAAATTCAGAATAAAGCTTTTGAACTAGTACAATTTTAAATAAATTTACAAAATATCAATTAAAATATTGAAGTTTGGAATAAGCTCAAGCTGTCAAACAAAACATTCTGGCTGGAATTTGACTAAAAAATATATTCGACCATGTTCGATCTCGACTAATATATGAAGCAAACTCAAACCAACTCGAAAAACTTGAGAACTGGTTTTATTTCCAATTCCAGTTAAGTTCCATGTTCGAGCTCGGCTAATATTTGACTCAATTTATTTCCAATCCCAGTTAAGTTCCAAGCCTCCCACACAACCAAGAAATTAACACCAAGTCTTAGTAACTGTCGAGAAGATTTGAAAACACACCTTGAGCAATCTAAGATCCCGGATTGAAAATGTTCCATCATCACAGCCAGATGCTAGCATGCAACTCGCCAATCTAGTTAAACAAACAAGCAATACAATAAAGATATTTGGCAAGATGATGGAAAAACAGTAGCATGATGCTGATGGTTAAACACCTGTTCCACGTTAAAACGTTTACATCAGCTTTATGCGCTTTGATGGAAACAGCTGGAGACTTTCCTGATCGGATATCCCAAATTGCAACATGCCCATCAACAGAGCATGATGCGAAGACGGGAGGTTCTGTAGGACTCCACTGCGAATAGGTAATAAACCATCATTGCGGAACAGAGAGCAATATATAAGAACATGTTTAAAAATGCAAGTTTACCTGTAAATCTTCCACACTAGCTGTGTGTCCAACAAAGGGATTGCTATCAATGTTCCACGTAGAATCAGATGCTGGTTCCCACAGATGAATACAATTCTTGCAATCCCCTACGTATATGGAAGCATATAATGATTACACCAATTTCTATGCATGTTTAGCTATCAGGAAATACAATCTGATGTAGTCGAGCAACATAAAGGAAGCCACCAAGCAATACCAGACACAAGCCTTGCAGGGACAAGTGGACTCCAGTCTATGGCATAGCCTTCATCCTTGTGTCCGCCAAATTTGACTAAGGGAGATTGATTTGATACAGTTGATTCTCCATGGTTAGTTTCAGCATCCGATCCGACCAAAGCAATTAGGTGAGAACTGAAATCCCACAACTGCAAATCATCGAAAACGAATCTAGAAGTTTAAGCATTTAGAATATCTTGAAAAGGGATATGTCTAAACCATATCATACAGGTTATAGAGCGAGTTTTCCTAAAATAAATATTTCACTTGACAAGTCCCATTTACAAGAAAGCCAAATGTCATATCCATCCTTTAAAGAAGGCCATTGTTTGTGGTCATTGCAGGTGTACTGGACAAAATAAGATCTGATCATGAGAATTCAAATTCTAAGTCATATCCAGCCTTTAATGGAGGCTGTTTGTTTTTGGTCCTTGCATTTTTTTCATGTAATACTGGACAAACTAAAATACTGAGAATTCAAATTATAATTTTTCACTGTATAAAGAACTAAATCAAGGCAAAAGCAATCCGCAGTACTATGTAAAGCTCACCGAACATCTGATGCCAAAAAATATTACCTGAACAAGACCGGTATCTGCCCATGAAGCACAGATATGGGGATTTTGTGGCATAGCACGTAGGCGGTTAACACATCCTTGATGAGACACCTTACGTAGCTGTAGATCCATCAAGAGAAGATGCAGAACACCTTATATCCACTGCATGAAATTAAAGAAGCTAAAAAATTAAATATCAGCCACTTAATACAAGAATACCTGCAAAACAGGGGCCATAGTTCCACCACCCTCCTCTTCATCATCCTCATCGCTGTCGGTACTATCACTATCCATGTCAGAACCATCATTATTTTTCTTTGTTGGCAATAGTTTACGTCTCTTCCCGGAAATGTTAGATATCTTAAATATTCCAATAGAATTCCAGGACGCTTTTTCTGCCTGAAAATATGGGAAATCAACAATTGATGACGATGAATCACTGCCACTTTAGAAATTACCAAACAGACTTTTTAACTTTATGGCAAAATATTGAAAATTGAAACTAGATAAAACAACATGTGGCAAAATTGTTGCACATTGAGCCATTTTCTCATCGAAAAATCATGTTGGGCGTATCAACAGTGTTCTATTCCTCTGACATTGCAAAAAATTTAGGCTAAGGCATATGTTTTAATGTCGTAAATTTCCGTGGCTCATAACACCATAATCAGTGTAACAGTCCCAGCTTCATAACTACATACGTAAATTTGAACTAATATGCTTATAGGCAGGGATTAAGAACAAACCTGTGTTCCAGTAACGCAATACACTGTATGTGGAAACTCAGTTCGCACCAACCCCAATGAATCACGCAAGATATCAAAACTGCTCCAGATCAAAATATAATATTAGTTCCTCTTTCACAGTATTATGCCAACGCTCACTTAATCCACAAAAAAAAGAATATGGTCACACTTGATTATTGGAGATCAGTAAAGAAAAAAGCATCATGGCAGTAAATACTTTTCTGCAAGAAAATGACCTCAAACAAGGCCATCCAATGTGAAAGGCATGAAGATAGTTGTACGCAGAAGGGTCGCACTGGAGCTCCTCTCCCTCCTCCAATTTGTCTACACCAGGTTGCCATACCTTTGTTGGAACTGAAAGTTCAGAATTTGATGATGATCCTTCACCTTTCTTCAAACCCTATAGTTATTTCCATATTATCCTTAAAAATCATCTATTCAAGCACTCAGATTGACGAAATAAAGTACCGAAATAAAACATTCAAACAATAAAAAAAAAAAAAAAAGTACAATGAAAAATTGAATTTTACTTTGTTTTTCCGTTTGGCCTTTTTCGGGTTCTTTAAGCTCCGGGCCATTCCCAATATCTGAAAGTTATAGATCAAGATTAACGACGAGGAACTTCAGGTGATGTCGTGTATATATCAGAAGAGAGGTGCGAAGGTTTCGGGAATTAGGGTTTATCGCATTGGGAAAAAAATCTAGGAAAAACAATTTATTTGGGCCAAAATCTGAACGTGGGCTTTGATCAAGGCGATTGCACTTAAAGATGGGCTTTGACAACAAAATTTGGGCTTAAATAAGTTCATTATTTATAACTCTACACACATAAATATTTTAAATTTTAGACGATGTTTCGAATTTTTATTAATTATAATAAATCACCTCCTCAATTGAAAATTTAAAAATAAAAATTTTTAAAAAATGTCTATACCATAAACAATTATATGATAAGGTGGATGATGTAAAATAAAATGTTTTTTTAGTGAATTCTAAAACTAAATCTAGTTTGTAGAGAGAAGTAAATGATTGTCAAGTGATTGCACTAAGTGTGTTCTTATAAAAGCAACGGTATAAACTGACTGATACAAGTAAACATTCACCGAATATTTAGTGGAAATATTTTTATCAAACAACTGATGTATTCAATTGAAGTATTTTATGAAAATGCATAAAATGTTTCACTAATCATTTCAAAACTTTAGTACAAGTTCAATATTTATTGAAATTTCAAAATGTTGTAGTCTTTTTATATCATATCTTCTTACATATTCCATTCCATAACCATGAACTACAAGTTAATTAAAGAACCCTTTTTGTTATAATGGTTGGATATCATGTATATAAAGACTTTCACTCAACTATTATATCAAACTCGTCTCTTATTCATAGGAGTAATTTTTTTTAAAACGATATTTTATTCTATGCTTGAATAGAAAAAGTTTCATGTCAATTTTTGTTTGTCACAGCTCTGTCATTTTCTGATGTTTTTCTTGCTGTCTTCAGCCTAACTGATTTGGTCTTCAAACGTAGTTACAAAGAATGGTTATAGACATTAAATACAAGATTTGACAAACCTAAGCGTTATACTTTCTTCTTTTCCATTCCATGAAATAAAGATTCACTAAAATTTGGTATGTGGTAGGATTTTTCTCCTCTCCGGATCATGAGCATGGACACTTCTCATCGTGTTTAGATTTGATCCAAGCTTCATAGATCTTTGTGTTTGCTTAGAAACACAGAAAAATCTTCCCCCCTATCGTAAACAAGCTAGGAAATGTGCTGGGAATACAAGAATTGGCTTGCTTGTAATGTTCTCTGTTTTGATTCGACTCTAGATAAAATCGTTCGAAGCAAGTCATTTGGATAACGAGCAAAACGATATGCTCAAAACGATCAGCGGTTCCAGACATTGGTTTATGCAGATAATCTATTTTCTTGAATACTAATTTTTCTGGAACAAATTTTGATTCTTTTTGGCATTTTATCAAAACTTCAACTGATTATCCATTAACAAAGTACTTCAGAAAATAAATTGTAAAAAAAAAAAAAAAAAAAAAAAAANAGCCATCGTTCCTCAGACCCAACATAACTGTTCCCTCACAATATCTAAGCAAAAAATCTGTCCAACTTGAAGGGAAGTCCAACAAGCCACACTTCGAGCCTTGATCTTATAACCTTCCACATCGTTATGGTTTCGCCTCATTCCATTTCATCCAACTGAAGTTTCCAACATTTGGGATCCAATTCAGCCTGCAAATCGACAAAAACACACAATTCAATCACACTTGACCTACAGTACTTGATCATGGAAGATACTCAATTCTGATGCTTTACCTCGAACACTTTATCCCTCCACTGAAATGAGCAACCCCGAGCTTCCAAATGCTCGAATAGACGTTGTGGCAACAATGATTTAAACCACGTGTGAAGCTTTACTTTAGTTAATCCTCCACATGCTAAGAGTGCGGCCGCTATTCCGCTCGGGGTCAAGCCATCTAGATGAAGAACAGTCAAGCTCTGTAGACAGCTTATGCTTGCAAGGGATAATAGCCCCACGTCGGTGACTAATGTGTATGACAGATTTATCTGAATGAAAAGTGGATAAATGAGAAAGAACTATTTTTGGACGTAAATCGTGTGTAAGAATGGGGAAAACACTAAAGAATAATTGCTAATTACCTGTTTGAGGTTTTGAGAAAAGTGGGCATGAGAAATCATTCCAGAATCATCGATGTTAGGACATTTTTTAGTATCTAACTTCGTAAGTTGTCGGCATCCCTCGGCTATAGCTGCTAGACCCAAAGATGTGATAAGGGTGCAACCTCGAATTTCTAGTGTGTGTAGCTTCGAACATTTTGATAATGACATCAACGAGAGATCAGTGACGAGTTCACAGTACGCCATGTTGATTATTTCAAGGTCAGGACAACCACGAGAAATGGCCAAAACCCCTGAATCAGTAATTCCAGCCGATCTGCAAAGAGAAGAATACGTATTAATTTTCAAACAGGAAATGAAGTATTTAGAATTGGTTATTGATGAGATTTTTCAAGGTTGATTACAATTCAAAAAGTTCAACACAATAAAGTTCCAGAAATATGTTGCATATTGCAGGCCCGGGCATTTGTAACTATCGAATTTGCTGTAAAATTTGATTCTTTTTAATAAAACAGTGAACACCATCTTTTGATTGTTGCGACACAATAGCATCACACGGGTACAGGGACATTGTTGCTTTCAAACAAATTATTCAGAACATAACTAGAATGAATTGGTACAATGATACAAATGATAACATGGAAATAATATGCATATGCTAACCTGTATAAGTCTAACTCTCTGAGCTTCGAACAGCCTTTGCCAACATGGATAAGCCCTTCACCAGTTATATTCAGGCAGATTCCCAACTTTAAGCTTGACAGGTGTGAGCACCTCGAGATCGATTTTAAGCCTGAAGTAAAATAATTCAACCATCCTCAATACCAAATTCATCATTAGTAACCATTCGACATTTTCTTCAGAAAAATAAAGCAGTTACCTTCATCATCTATTTCATTATCAGTAAGGTCAAGCTCCTCGAGATATGGACATTGCTGCCCCATCAAAACGAAAGCATCGGCCGAAACCAAGGTGCAGGACTCCATCTTGAGGGAAGTGAGGGAGGTACAAGAACTCATTATATGTGATAAAGAAACTCGAGTAATTTTGCGGCAGCAAGTGATATCTAGTTTTCTCAAATCTTTATGTTTATTGACGAGGAAAGATAGTCCTTCATCCCTCACTCCCACGCACTTACTTAAGCTCAGTTCTCGCAGAGATGCACACCAGTTTCCTATGGATTTAAGCCCCGAACATGTGACCTCGCAACCGTCAAATTTTACAGATTGCAGTGTAGAGAACTTAAGCAAACGATCTGTAAGAGAGAGATCCACCTGGGAAAAAAGTATAAAATGAGCCAATTGATAACTACATCACCAGAGGAAGAGGAATTATGGAGGAGACTCACGCAAGAAACATATGATACGATGAGTTCCCTCAAATATGGAGCAGCACTGGCCAGAGAAAACAAACCCACATGGCTTACGTTCTGACAGCTCGACACATCAAGTTTCTGCTAAGACCGAGAGGTCATATGTTAGTAGAGACAAACTCGTAGCATGAGAACTTATACTGCTCCGCAATTTTTGCTGTAAAACAGAATCCTAAGAACCGTTGATGGAATTTCAAGAATTTTATGTTCTATGTAATCTAAGTCACCTAAATAATCCACCACGACCAAAAAAATTAATTGTAACTCAGAAAAGAATGTGAAATAACATGAGTTTGGCAGCCATTTCCGAATCAAAAAGGAAAAAACAAAAAAAGCCCAATCCAGACAATACCTCGAGTGATTTGCATTGTTTGAGCTCTGCAAGAGTTTCATCATCGAGACCAAAACACCCTTCCAATACCAAATCTTCGAGGCGTTCGAGCCCCAAGATTTGTGGCAGGCAATTATTTGTTATCTACATACAACAACATTTAGACAAACAATATTAATTTTTTACTCCATTATTCTATCTCTATGGATATACATACATTAGCTATATCGTGAAACCAAACAAGCTCAAGATTGGCAACAGAGCAATCCTAAATGTTCCGTCAATTACTACCTGCAACTACTGAAAAACATGAAACCTTACCTGCAAGAAAGAGAGATCCAAGTACCGAAGATCCTTACACTTAACAGCAACTATGCCAACCCCTAAGTCACCAACACCAAGACACCATTTCAAGCTGAGAACCTTCAGCTTCTTACAACCCACAGCAATACAACCAACCCCAATATCAGTGATCGATTTACACCTCACAAGCCACAGTTTTTCCAAGTTCTTGGCCTCAGCTATCGCTGCTGCGGCCAAGTCCTTGAGTTCTGTGTCGTTTGACAGATCAATCTCCACCAAATTCCGACAATTCATCACCAGATTTGACAACCCCAGATGAGTAAAAAACATGGACCTGGAAAGATTGATCGAACTCAACATTTCCTTGCTTTGAGATGATATTATATTCAGTAACGTGTCTGTAATCCTGGGACACGAGGAAAGATCGATATTTGACACGAAAGGGTATCTCTTCAGAACTTTTCCCAAGTGTTCTGAACGAAGGGGCTTCAAAAGTTTTCTGTGGCGAGACTCGATCGTGTAGAACGATCTGCAAACAAGAGAGAATGACTTCGTATCAAGTGGGTCGCCTTGGAGGAAATCTAGAATGATGAAAACGATCTCTTCGGAGAGAACATCAAAGGGGTTGAAGGAAGACGATTTTTGCCTCTTCGTTGGCATGATAAAGGCGGAATCTTTAAGGATCTCCGAAACACAAGCAGAAAGCAGGCTCGAAATGATTCAAAAAAGCCACAGATTTCAAGCTTTCTTCAGTCACATGCGGAAGAAAATCTATCGCAGGTGGAGATGGCGTAGATTGAGAGACGAGAGCATAATAAATTAATTATTTGGTTTCTTCTCGCATATTAAGCAAAAGTTTATCAGCTACTTTTAGGACATAATTACCCTTCTTTCATAGACAGCACATGGGATGTTGCAGTTTTGACCCATACAGACACTTCCCATTAAAAATCTGGCATAGATACAGATATTTTCTCTACGTCAACAACAAACATCATAGCATATGATTCCTTCATTAAAATACACGTATATATTCACACAAAACTCTGAAAGCAAACTTAAATCCGAATGACTCAACTCAAAAAGATTCAAAACTGTATGGAGAAGGGTATTCTTGTCTTTTGGACTCTGAATTGACAGGGGGAGTACGGAAAAGGACAGATAAGAACGGTAGAAGACCAGGGGAGGACGTGACGAGGGTAGTTTGGGGAAGATAAAAAGTCATTTCCTTGATTCCATTCGGGTATCATTCGGTGGAGAAAATATTTGAGGAAGGACGTACCGTAAGTGCGGAAAGTACCAAACATCTTTATTATTATTATTATTATTATTATATATTTTTAAATAAAATATGGTTGAAAAAAGGAATAGGACTTTTAATATTGTTGGTGGGGAAGGCCGTACTTATGACTTGTGGACTTACGACCTTACCCTGATAAAGAACGCCAACACCAATAATAATCCACTCCCTCAATTTACACATATTTTCTTTTAAGTCCCTTTCACCTTATCAACATTATAATTTATATATTATTATCAAATAAGTAAATTTTTGAAGTATTTTATGATTCAACATAAAATAATAATGAGTTCTCGAACTCGAGTTGCTGATTGACATCCACGACATCGAATAACATGTTATATATCAAAAGACGATGTTTTCACTTTCTGTTGTTACACTATTGTTACAATGTGTCGATTTTATAATTTAGATTTTGATATGTGGATTTACGATTTGATCGTTGAAATTGTATAAAGTTGTGCTTGGGGTTTTAAAAAAGATATTTTGTGTAATTTTCTCATTGCCAAGCATATAATTGTTTGATACTCACAGGAAATTTAAGGTCTGATTTCAGCAAGTGTCACTAGTCCAAACGCAGGCTTTGAATTTACCCTGAGCCTGAAATCACGAAGAAGACCGTTAGAAAGGAGCCGGGAGGGTGTCTCGACGTAGCCCCTCCGACGCTCAAATCAGAGACTGATGATATAAGTGAAGTGCAGCTAAGAGTACGGCTAAAAACAATATAGTGAATGAATAATCATACGCTCAAACTTGGTATTTATAGGAGAATACATAGGCTTGTCATGAGTCCTTCACCTATGGGCCCTAAATATAAGTTAGAAGTTTGGGCCGTATCTTGATGAACTCATGCTTGAGGTATCATTGCTAATTGTGGATTTACAGTAAGGTGGATTCGGGGAAATATTGATTTCATCGATAAAAAAGAAGTCAAAGTTATATAAATAATTATTATACACGCATTTATGGAACTTAGAAATAACATTAAAATTAGTATTATATTTCCCAGTGCTTGTGGGATAAAGTTTGCCAAATTATTGTATTATAATAGTAGCACTCAAAAGAGAGAGAAAGCTTTGGTGGAGGTTGAAACTTGTGGAGGTTTATACCATGCAACTTGCCAAGTGAATCTCTTAACTTTTGCTTTAGATGATAACAGAAATAGTCTGATTTTCTATCTCATTCAAAAATATTATTTTTATATCAATAATATTATTTATAGAAGGAGTCAATCCGTTTAACATACATATATATACATAAAATCGTCTCACAAAATATATTCTTTTTGTGTGAGTCTATGTTAATCATCCTTAGTTACTCATAAGCATGTGTACCAAGAAATATTATATCATCCTTAATTTAAAAAACCCCAAGAAATTATTATATTAAATTATACATTTTTTATTTAATTATCAAAAAATCTTATATCCCTGGATCTTAATATAATTTATAATTTTTTTTAATAAAGTGCTTAATCCACAAAATATCGTATATAAAAAATTAATTTACACGCATACAAATAAAAAAAAATTTATTTTTTTAACTAAGAAAATAAAGAGGTGGTTGGACCGAGTTTTTTGAGAGCATCTTTTAAATTTGAATTAAAGGACGAAGGGGTACATCAAATTGTCAAACTAGGACATATTCCACTAGGTTTGCCGACCCGTACACCATTTTGTACTACGGAATATTTAAATATATGAGTTGAAGGAGGATCTTTTAATATTAACTTAGATCTAATAATCGAATATAAATAATGTTTAAAGTTATAATACTTTTATTTTTTTATATTATTCAAAAAAATAATCATACTTTTATTATTTTTTAATATTACTTATGTTATTATCTTGGAAAAAAAGACTTTTTTTAAAAAAAAAGTTGGAAATTAAGTGCGTCTCGAGCTCGATATCTCACTTTAATTTTCAACATTGAAAATTAGAGTGTCTGAAAAGTTATAAGCTAGCCAATTTAACTTTTCAGACTGTTCCAGTTTTTATGCAATTTTAAATTCTACAAAATAAAATTACGGGGTAAGAAAAAATTTTGTCCTACCTTAACTTATTAAAAAATTGTATGAAAAATCATCTTATAAAGGAACGAAAACTCTATAATTAATAATTATTGACTTTTTCTTGATATTATTATTATAAGATTACAAATATACCCTTATATTTTTAAATTATCCAAAAATGCTACGTAGATGCAAATCTGTGAATTCTGTTTCTATCAGTGATATTTGATAACTTGGTCAAATCTAATTGGCATTGATAACTTTGTCAAAACATCTTGAATTTTATGGCTGAAATCTGTTTCTATCGTTGAAATTAAGGCTTTTGTTCCCATCCAAATTACCATAATTATTGTTACTCCGTGACATTTTTTCAAATCGAATGTACCTACTCAATTGAGCCAATGATTTACACGGTCTCGAGGCTAGCCTATTATAGGGGATTTTAATTATAAGTTCTATAGGAACTTGACGATCTTATTTGATCAAATAACTAGAGACAAATTTTTATGTTCATTTCATTATGATATTTCTGAACAAGTTCTTGGATTCATATTTGTTTGTTTTTAATAAAATAAAAATTTTACATATGATATCAACATTTTTTGTCGTACGTAAGTGTTCTGACAAATATGACTAAAAACCAACATAACGCAAAGTTACGTAACAAAAACACAACTTTGACAAGATGGATTGAAGCGAGTTCTGGACACCATTAACGACACATCGATCCATTTGAGCAACTTGATCCTATTCGAGTATAGCACAGAACTCATATCATGAGCATCAATCATGAAATATGTAAAAGGTTGTCTGTGATATTTTAGATTCTCACTAGCATGAGCTTGTGGATCCCGTGCGTATCAAAATAGTATCACCACTTCTAGATGCTCAAACTACTGGATTGATGTGTTAATTCACGACAAAGGCGTTTTTTTAAAAAATGGGTGATTGTAATACCTCGTTCTACATTGCATGGTGGGACGGATGTGAATAGTTTCATTACAAAATACAAAAGGACTTTTCCAACAACTTGGTTTAGTTATTTCACAAAATAAGAACAAACAAGAATAATTGCTAGAAGAATACTGTTTTGACAAAATGAGAACATATGGGAATTGTTGGAAGCAGGATATTCCTTCTAAAGTCTCATTTTTCTTGAGGGCTCGTGGACTCAAAGTGTGACAATGTTAATGCACATACCTGCATTTGCTGAATGACCGGTAAATCAAACATCCATAGTCCAAGCCGTGACGTGGCCACTCCACTCATCAGCGTGTATGCTGCTATGGATTTGTTGTTGATAAATACCGAGGCAAGAGATAGGTCCACTGCAAATATTTAAACTCAAGTCCTGGATCAAGGCTAGCTTATTATGTTATTTAGAACTATAATTGATTTTCTGAAGGAAAAGTTGTGGCTTACCTGAGACCAAATGGACCAGAGACCAGTTCTAAGTGTTGAAATATGAGACTGCAACTCAGGATACAGAAATGTTGCAGCGATACCAATTGTCGCGCTTATTCCACGTGCAATTCCAATTACATAAGTAGGTATACCTTCCCATTCCAATGTAGCAGTCATTAATGATCCAAAGCTGTTGGCACCATTTTGTTGAGCAAAAAGAAACGAGCACAAAGAAAAGAGAACATTTTGTGATCCAGAAAGTGGATAACCTGAGAACTGTGAAGTATGAAGTACAATAGAGCAAGTGCTAGTCCTGGTAGGGCTACTTCTTGCTGAATATACGCTTTCCATGCACTGATGTAAGGAGTATTAGAAAAATTATCGATTATCGTCCCTCTTGGGCAGCTCTCTGGCTGCTCCAAGTCAACTTCATCTACTTCCCTCACCAAAGATCTTGATATCCTTCTTTCACTTATTTCTTTCAAAGCTGGAATCCCGTTGTATACCGATATCAAAAGCCGATATTGCAAGAACACAGATAACACATTCCAGAGAGCCATAGCCAGGGAAGATGCAGTTAACGTCACAAAGCTGATAATGAATCCAGAAACAAGAGGTGCAAACAACTTGCAGATTAAATCGATTCTTCATATGATTGAGTTCATCTTTGTTAGTACATCAGGAGCTTGGTGATCTGATTTAACCACCACCCTGTAACATTGATTTGCAAAGCTACTTTGTAATGAGAGTGGATATTTGTTAACGAGAGATCATGTCATCAAGTCAAGAGACTTCCTACAGTGGATAAGTCGGTTGTTGAAAAATGACACAAATTCGCTCTGTAAATAGTCGATTGGATTTTAAAGTTGAAAGATTAGGAGATCGATTAATCTTATATGAGATCTAAACATTTCAATCATACAATTACTTAAGCATATATCCTTGACCCGAATTTTCACAAGTTTGAGGGATCTCCTGTGCAAGAAGAGAGGGGAAAAATTACATCTCTATTATCTATTTCTGGTATCGTTTTCTCAACCATTTCATCTTAATGATGATACACGTGCCTTTCTTCTTATAATTAAATATCTAGAATTATTGTCCTGATATTTCGTATAATACTCTAGATTACTCATTTTTCCAAATGGAGGTGAGGTGTATTACGTTATCAGAGTAGGTTTTCAATGAGACGGTCTCAATGATTTTTATGTATTCGGTTTGACCGGATCAATATTTAGAGTAAAATAGCAATAATTTAGCATAAAAATTAATATTATTTCATATAACGAGTTGAATAAGATATCTGTCTCACGAAATTGATTAGTGAGACGTTCTCACCTGAGTTTTTTGGTAACTGAAATATAGACCAGTTTATTTCAGTCGCGTGAAATAAATTTGATTTCTTTGAAAAGTGTGGGTTTCAAAATTAATTAGCGTTTCAATAACTAGGTCAAAAAATGAATTTCGCGAACTTGAAAGTGGCCCAAACCGATTTACTCCTAAAACAAGCCCATTATGCAATATAGTATGTAATATTAATGTGAAATGATTTACTATGTGGTTTATATTAATTTTAGGCAACTATATTAAGATTATTAAATGATAATTATTAAGATATAAAAATTTCAAAAAACATTTAAACTATATGGCGATGTGATAAGTTTTCTAGTTTAAACAAACCCAAAAAACCTCTAAATATTTTATCCAACATGACACAAAATCTAATGTTTAATTTGGTAAGTTTGGTAAAATTAATCCAGTCGATAACGAATTTCAAATCTCAAATAGTTATTTTTTAAGTTATTGAAGTTGATTTCAAATACACTCCGACAAAGATTCATTTAAGATCCTCAAATATCTCTCGGATCCATATTCTTCAATCCAGATTAGAATATCCCGTGAATAATTTGAATCAAGAATAAAAGTAATAAATTTTCAAATCACAAAAGATAAATATTGCTACATTACTAATGTCACACTAACAAGACATCGATGCGCCATCAAAACCCCCCCCCCAAATCCTTGAAATAAGGTCATATTTTTCACTTACATCTCATCAATTAATAATCCACCCACTAATATTTGTCTCCCTTTAATTATTCAATCTTTCCCGTGACTAGGGTCCATGTTTGCCATTATTCTGAGATGTAATAAATCGCGGTGGCAACACCATATGAATCTCTAATTGCATTGGACTTATTCTTAAAACAATCACGTGATGTCAACTATACCTTAAAGTTCGACATATCTAAAATGGAATTAAATCATTAATTATATTTCTATATCTTTTATGTCTTTATTTAATTTGATTGAATAAATTTATATAAGAAGATAGAAATTCTTTAACCATCAAACGATATCGAATTAACTCTATGTAGAAATTGAATTTGCAAGAAATTTTAGGTGTACGTTGGATAAATTTTTAAGCAAGTCATGTGTAATAGGGTTGATCGAGGAAATGTTGGTGGTGAGAAGAAGTGAATAATAAATTCTAACTTTCTTTCAATTTCTTATATATTTGGATGCAAAAACTTGTGTGAGACGGTCTCACGGGTCGTATTAGTGAGACGGATATCTTATTTTGATCATTCATGAAAAAACATTACTTTCTATGCTAAGAGTATTATTTTTTATTGTGAATATGTGTAGGGTTGACCCGTCTCACATATTAAGATCCGTAAGACGGCCTCACAAGAGACCCACTCATATTTGGAACCTCAAGCAATACTTGAGATTACAATTAATATATAATTAACTATGTCAATGCTATTTGTAAGTGGGGGCATTCGTCTTATTTAATATAGTGAGTGATTGTATTAGGCACAAATATTTCATTTGATGGGCCTTTTTCACTTTGTGTCCATTGAAAAAAGTGAAAAACCTAATTATTCACAAGCAGATATAAAAAGGTATTTGTAATGTTCATGGAGAAACCCTCCACTGAATTTTTATATTCCAACCTTTTTTCTCCTCTCTATCTATTTACATATATAAAAATTAAATAAATTATAAATTGAATTCAAAGACATGAGAAATTTACATTTCGAAAAAGTTGTTATTGTTATGATATTTATATATATAAAAAATTTGCCTATTTGCAATTATTTCGTTTCAAACCTGAGGATCCCGACCCCGACGACGAACAATTGGCCGATGGAGAATATATGTATGGATGTCTGGTCATGACTATAAGATAGTAACGAACACAGGGACGAGTGGTGCGCCTCCCGATAGCCTCGAAATGGTTTTCAATTATTATTCGAAACCTGCTAAAAATCCCATGTGAAAGTAAGAAATATGTGAAAATCCAAGGCCCTCCATATTGAGTACATTTAAAAAAAACACATTAAATATTTTGACGCGATAGGCCTTTATTTTTATTTATTAAATTCAACCTATGTATTGTAAGTATTAGTGAATTGATAGATGAAAAAGATCAAAAGGTATACGAGTGATTGTCCGAGTGAAAAAGATCATGCAGAAATTTCAACCCCTAGGGAAACTGATTGTATAATCTTCTATATAGCTTTCAATTATTTTGATTTCAAAAGTGGAACAAACTCATATACTGACGATCTCTCACTTCAATTTTTGTTCATCCTTTCATATTACACACACGTATGATTTGCGCTCTGTTGAATCACTATAGCTGGGATGACATGATTTGTTTCCGACGTGACCCCTTCAATGCCAAAGTCAAGCAAAACATGTGAATAAAGAAAAATAGTTTGAAAAATAAAGTTAAAAAAAATGTAATGCATATGTGGGGGGCTAATCGTACAAATATGAAATTTACATAAAATTTGAGTTCAAATGTGACATGTCGCAACATGAATCAATACATACGATAAATAGAATTCGAAGCAAGACATCAAAACATATCGTAATTGGAGTATCAATTTATACACAACATTGTTATTCATCTCCTTATCAATGATATACTGATCAGTCCCTAATTGTTATTCCTCTAAAGGGCGAGGCTGTATATCGGTTATTATAACCCACCGTATCAGGACTTTGTTTTATCTTGTCATGTTTCGGAAATTTCTTTACCACTTTAATTTGAATTCTAATAGTGCATATTCGAGATTTCATAGCATAGCAAAGGGATCACGATGAACGAAACATATACAGAATCAAATCTCATGAGACGTGTAATGTACGATCGAGTTTTCAAAAATAAAATAAACATCATTATTTTAAAACATACTTATAAGCCCACTTACATGTTCTTTTCTCGAAATAAGTGTGAATGACTTGCTACTCGAAATGATATTTCCTTGATGCTCGAACTTGGCTCAAACAAAGGTCGAGTGTTGTTCAGAATTCGGTGCTGCTTACCTTGCTTCTTGGACGAAACTTTTGCTTCAAAGTGAGTAGAGTGTTGCTCGAATGTTTTGTTGTTGAATTGTTTTCGGAATATGAGAGATTTGAAGCTTGTGAAAGGTGATTTATGTGTGATAATTGATGCCCTTTTATAGAAAGTCGGTAAGGCACCCCACTACATGTCATGATCTTATGTCTCAAGCCACTACTATATAATCATTCACCCACTAAACCACATTTTTATGCCTCTAATTCATGTTTAATTATCCACTAAACCACGTTTTTATGCTACTAAGTATGTGGATTTTCAAGATCTTCACATAATATTTTTATCATAAAAAATAATATTTTTCATAGATAAGAAATAAAATATCTGTAAATTTAAGAATTTCGCTACAATGCGCGGTGATGCACTACCCCACTCTTATAAATAATAATCATCCCTGACACAAAAATGGACGGGAGTCGATATCTTTTTCTTCCCCCACATATTTCAGGAGGCCCCGCCCCATATTAAAAAGAGACATGAAAGCACTTATATATGACTACAAAATAACTAATTAATTAAATTTGTGTGTGTGTGTGTGTGTGTGTGTGTGTGTGTGTGTGTGTAATGTTTGGAGTTGGGGGAGAGGTTTTGTAATATATATTATGTCACGAATGCTTTGATGTCATATGTGCTATAAATCATTGTTATATATATTAACAGGATGAATTGGTGAATGTTGGGAATATTCATTTAGGAAACTTATAATGATATATTTTTCTCATGAAACAACAAATATTTTAGAAGATTTTCTGCAGCAATTAGGCTTCAGACAGCAACCTTAATTTCAAAATCTGGGTATAACATGCAAGATCTTGTTATGTCCATTCATAATAGACCCAAAAATAACGACGTACGCCAACCCTCCAGAAGTAGGGATATTCTCTATGCCACAACAACTTGTGCTGTCTGTCTCAGATCAAGACTTGCCACGTACCCAACCTCAAATTTTTGTTTCATCATGTATCCCAGGTACCAGCTATGATCCATCGTCAAGCCCAATTAATCCCGGCCAACTCGGTCGCCACAATAGGGATCATTTATCATTTCTGATTACGACCCTTCCTGTGATCAATGATCATACAAAATCACATGATCTAATTTTGCTACAAATTTAATTTTAATCGTTAGATGTCTTAAAAAAGTCTTAATTTCTGGAGAAATTAAAAAACATGGTTTTAAATTTAGCATTGTTTGAAAAATTAAGGGAAAATGCAAACTTGGTCCTGTAAGTAATCCTCTACTGGTTTTTTGTGCTGATCTTAACAGGTAATAATTCTGAATTTTTTTGCATTTCTTTGTCGGAGCGTTTGAGATAACTATGTATTGCTGACATGATCAATATCGACCCGTCAGTTGAAATGTTACCCGATTGTGTATACGCGTTGGAAAATTGATTGTGGTGTAACATCGTTTGTATAGTGACTGTGAGTGGTCCTATGTTTTGTAATGGAAAAGTTTGTATGGTTAGGAAAAATTAATCAACGTCGTCCCACTTCGACTAATTTTTTACTTTATATTTTTCAATTCCTCGTGCGCACCCTCGAGGTTTCCTTCTGCCTTTTCATCCTTCTTCCTTTTCAACAACTAGTAGTTCTTGTGATTCTTGCAAAAAAAAATACTAATTAATCATAAATCAATCTTTGACTTAGATTTCACTTCATACGCACGTCTACTTTATTGATAATTCAATATTTTTTTTTCAGAAAATATTTTATTATATATATATGCTCTAAATATTTAATATTATGTAAATTAACTCGATTGTTGAAATTATATATTAAAAAATTTGACTGATTGACCGTTTTATAGAATATTTATTATCGGTGCTGCTATTATAAATAATGGAGAAGAAAAGGGTGGACTACTCGTAGTTTCAAGCCATAAAATCCACACTCAGCTCCAAAAACAGAGAAAGAAGAAGCCTAAAAACTGACCAAAATCTTGTCCGAAATCCCATGTAAGTGTGCAGATTAAGCATAGAAAGGTGCCTCCATGCGTATACCTCGAGAAGGTGAGTTGAGCACGATGGAGAAGCAGGGCACGTGCATTACTTGCTCATTTAGATTATTTCAATGGAGTTGGTTCTTCATGTGCCCTTTTTCCCCACCATGACCACTCAATCTTGTAACTCCAAGAAGTCTCGAAAATAACCCGTCTTTGCAGTACTGCCGGATCCAGAGATGTTGCGGCGAGTACCATTTCTCAAGTATCACTTTCAGGTAAATTAGCATCGTTAAAAGTGTCTTGTATGGTTTCATATGATTAGATATACCAATCATGGGCAATATAATCATCACCTGATAATCTGTCTTGTGTCATATTCTAGCAAATCTTTCCATAATTTGCTAGAAACCTTTTCAGATTATAAGACAAGAACGACATCCTAGATCATCTTTTTTTCGTCCAGGCATACGTTCGTCATGTGGCATTTAGACCGAATGATTCTATGAAATTACATCGATACTTCCACGTAGGTTTCCGAACCCTTTACCAGGATTGATCCGATATTTTTAATGATGAAAATGATTGCCAGAATTGAAGATAAATATGAATATAGTTGTGTGTAATATTTTCATATTTTGCAGATTAAAACTTAAGGTATTATTATATCAAGGTTGATCTAGTACAGGACACTTCAACTGGAGGTATTTAGTTGTCTTCAAATTAATTGACACGATACACTCTTCCATACGCATGATCATTAATTCTTGTTCACTTTCCCGCATATCTTCACAAATTGTTTGACTAATAATCTTGCTTTTAAATGCAGGAACTATTTCTTGTGATTAATATCAATAATGCATGCAGAATTATTACACTACAATTTTGTTTTGTTTTTTTTTAAAAAAAGTATTATTAATGTTATTAAATTATTATTGTAAGTAGATGGATAGGTCTATATGAGAATAGGGTCTTCAAATTAATTGACACGATATTATTTTTGCCATTAGTGGATGGGTGGATATTCGAATGAATCAAATATTTGGAGGAGCTTCAAAAATGGGTCCGGCAGGCACCGAATATGTTGGTGGCTATATTTAGTGCTTTGCAGTCTCATCTTCCACAGGCCGATATGTTAAGCCACAAGAAGAGAATTTTTTTAGGGAAAAAAAAAAAGCACACATGAAAATTATTATTCATGCATTCATATCATGACTTACATAGTACGCATTGTTTTTCATTCATTTTACATTTGTTTAGGGGTGTAATTGTTGGATTATGTATATATATAATATATATATTGGGTTGTGTGTTAATATGCTTTCCTTATGTGTGAATATAAATGAATGGATGGTGGGTTTGTCCCACATAAGAAAAATAAAGTGGTATAAATAAGATTCTATTGTGTTATATTTTATGGAAGTGTAAGAAAGATTGGTCAAGAGGCTCTCTCTCGTGCATGCCGGCGCAGATGGGTTGCAAATCATGAGCCCGATTTGAACTGGAAAAGACTTGACTTGCGTGCAAGCGTACGAGCGCGACCTGGATACGTCGAATGTAGAACCGATCAAGGCAAAAATCGCTCATGCTCTCTGTGTGATTTGTGCGAAATAAGGCATAATTTTCAAATTCATTAATGTTACAAAATCAGGGTATATATATGCTCCAAAGTGTCGAAAGCTGAAGTCCATTCTCTTGTGCACATTGCACTGACCAAGTATATATCCTGCTGATGCATGACTGTTGGCCCACAGCCAAAACTGGTTATGTGTCAATCCTGACGGCATTCATTCACAGGCACCATTTCTTGGGTTCAACCTTTTTCACGTTGAATCCCTGGGGTCTAATCCGATCAAAAAATAAGATCGTAGCGACACTTTTAAATGTTTGTGATCATGGATCCATAAGAAAGACAGCAAATTCTGCTGGTTTGAATTTGGAATTTCGGTGTTTTAACTTAACAAGATATATATGCATCGTGTCACATCACCTCTAGATATTATGAACCGGAAAAAAAAGGTTCATTGACTATATTTTATGAAGAAAATGGGGGCGATAGACATTCAAAAAGTCAAACATGTAAATTTCTATCCCTTAATGAGGATGAGTCTCTTGGAAACGGATAACCAAATAATTTTTACCCAAGAAAAATATTGAACTGGTCCAAATTTTTAATTATGATAAGAAACGTTTATATCATATTCTATCAAATCTTGTCTGGTTGCAACTCAACCATCCAGTGGTCGGAGAATCCAAAGTAAACTTATTTACTGAATCAACTCATTAAAGAAAAGTCGAAGATGGGTAACCGAAAACAGGTATTTTAAGCAATATTTGTTCCGTGGGAATCGAGATAAAGTTGACTCAAAGGGCCCCCTGATTTTTATTTTTCTAAAATCAGGGTGGCAAAATCAAGCATCAAACTAAAGCCCGTAAAATGTGTAATTCCAGAGTAAAAAGGAATCATCAACAACATTAAACAAACCGATAAGCCAATCGATTTGTGAAATTTGTTCGAATGAAGAAGGAAAAAAGACAGATAATTGGCACTTTGCCACACTGCATTTTAATTCTTCTGCTACAGCATTCATAAAGTCCAAACATGTAAAACTTTGTAAGAGTGAATCAACGTGTTAGCATTTGAAATGGTTTCCAATATATTATTCTTTTAGTTACACTTATCGACTGGGAATTTGCATTTTCAGCTTCAAATATTTTGATGTGCATTAGAGGAGCTTTTGAATGTGAATTTCGATTCCGAGATATCACAAAGTTTCCAGCCAAAATCCGTATCATTAAAGCCTTGGGTTCTAGGATCGACATCCCTTGAAACCAACTTCATTTAGAAGTTATATGGCATTGGAAAACAATCCCATTTTGCACAACCGACAGATAACTGGATTCCTCAATTCTAATATTCACGGCATGAGTCTTTAACAAGATTTGAGGGACAATCTCATGTCCCCTTTTTCCCTACAAATAACCGAAAGCACAGCATTCAAAGCTTCCAAGAAGGTTCACATCTAAACTTCGGTATCCTAAAGAAAAGCTCCACAGCACCATTCAACAAGTTATAATTATCGCCATAAAAAATGATCAAATCAATAATTACACATTCGGGTGTTTCAAAGCTCTCAACTTTCTCAATGTGATCAAGAATTTGTGGGATCTGGTGGCCAAACAAGCGGTGCTTTTGAGTCAAGAACTTGAATACAAATCGGTAAGTTTTGGGAGAAGGGTCAACTTGGTAAGCGGAGAAGGAATCCACGAGGGAAGAAAGGAGGCGGGTAATTTCACCATTTTTTATTGATTTTTTGAAGGACCGCATGGCTAATTGATGAGAAAAACTTTGGAGCCACTGTTCTTTGAATGGTTGGAGGGGACATTTTATTCTCTTCATCAAATAATAGTTGAAGGCTTGCTCGAAGAGATCTAGAGACTTTATTAGAACTTTAGGTAGCTTACACACTCACTAAAACATAGACTCTGTGACTTTGGGAATTTTGGTGGACAGACAAACGCTTACTGATAATTATAAATTTGATTCCTTCATTAACAATTTTTTTATGAGTTTATCTTACATGATTTGTCAAATACGATTTACGTGATTAAAATGATTCTCAAGCTATTATCTTAGCTCGGAGTTTTACGTAATATACGCCAAAGTTTATCATATATTATAATCATTTACACAAATTATCATATTTAATTTAAAATTATAAAACTTATTATGAACCACCGTAAACTTAAAATAACAAAAAATTATCCTACTCGATTATTAATTGTCAAAAATCTTATAAAATCATATTTAAATTTTTTTGTTTTAATAAGATCATAATTTGTTAGTATAAAAATTAATGGGTTAATTCCACTACGAAAAATCTATAAAAATAAAATCTCTTAAAAAAATATTAAGAGGATAATATTTCTTCTATTTTTAAAAGAGTATGTCTCTTGTGAGACGATCTCACGAATCTTTATCTGTGAGACGGGTCAACCCTACTAATATTCACAATAAAAAGTAATACTCTTAAAATAAAAAAGTAATATTTTTTCATGGATGACCCAAATAAGAGATCTGTCTCACAAAATACGATCCGTGAGACCGTCTCACACAAGCTTTTGCCTTTTTAAAAATTAAAGAACATTTAGTATTAAATAGGGGTTTTATGTTTGATTTTTAAAAACACGAGTTTTAAATTCAATTAATGAGGATGCTGATGTAATTCACTCAGAAAATACTTTGTATAATTATAATCGAAGCTTTATAAAATATTGTACACCAAATTTCAAATTTGAAACGATTTCTCGAATCCGAAAACCAATTATAACAAACTCACGGACCAATCTTTAAACCATTTGGAAGCCCAACTTGTAGCCCCCGATAGTTTTTCATTTTACAACTTTTTTTTGGAAGATCTTTTTGGGTTTTTATTTTAGGTCGTGTTAAATATTAAATCCGAATTTTATCAATAGTTTATTTTAAAGTATTATGTTCAAATTATACAGAAATACTTACTTGTAAACTCAGATAATAAAAAATATATATTTTTCCGATGTCTCATATACAATTCACAAAAGTTTCTCACCTTAATTCTTAAATAAGTTTGGAATAAACCAAACCCATGGTATTCTTCTACTTCATATTAATTAATTTCTAAAAAGATTAACAAAAAAACCGATTCCTCAAAAAAAAAAAAAAACTATCAATATGAATGGCCGATTCTTAACTTCACAAAATAGATGTAGAAAAGGAAAATATCGAGTTTAAGATTTTTCTCAAAAGGATAAAAAAATAATTAAATATCATTTTAACACAATTATATTCTGTTTTAATTAGGGAAAATTGCATTTAGCCCTATAATTGGTCTATTTTGATTTAATCATGCAACTTGTTAAAGTTTGATTTTCATCCACTTAGATTTTTATTGTCAGAAGCCAATAAACTCATTTAATATTGCTTACTTGATTCTTATTTTATTATACGTGGCTCATATGAGATAAATAAAAACTTATGTCTCACATATTAGAATATATTTATGCTAACATAAAGGGAAAAATAAAGTATTTATATCAATATTTCAAAATGAAAAGAAACAAACTTGTCGTCATTTTTTATTTTTGATTCGGTAAATTTTAATGTGTAATATATATTTGATTATCGTCACATGAGCCACGTATAGTAACATCAATACTAAATAAACAATATTTGTTGGATTTAGTGATTTCAAAAAAAAATATAATTTATATAACTAAATGCAAAACATGTAAAGTTACAAAACTAAATCACATTTTTTATTTTAATTAATATAAATAAATAAAGATAATAATATCGGCTTTTATTGGACACGAAGGGTCAATTGAATTAAATTCAAGCCACAAAAAATTGAATGACCATAATTATGAAGAGTATAGTTTTCGTCTCCACTTTCTTTTATTTGCCTTTTGTAAGTTTTGGAGCCATCTCGAAATATGGATATTGACCGACTCATCCAAGAATATTAGTAATGTACATGATAATTACACCAAGGCTATACCATACTAGAATGTATTAAAAAAAAACCCACAAATTGTTTAATACATACACAACATTGGTTCTTGTAAAAGAGAGAATGCTTGTATTGTTGTGTGATTTTAAATGTTTAAAATCTCCAATCTTGGTTTTCATATTTAATTATTTGATGTATTTGTATTTATCCCTCGTTATAAATTTATGTATCTTTGTTTATTTATCATCTTGATTGTAGTTTTTCTCTTTGATTTTGTTATGTGGTTTTTGTTATTATTATTAATGAAAAGTTTCTTACCGCTGAATTTCGAACTTAAGAATTCGTCTGAATTCGAGAATTTGGTTTGAGACAATCTATAGATAATAGATTATTTTATTTGATGATTTTGAGATATAGTAGCTCTAATGACATCGACATATTTCATTTTCTTTTTAATAAATGTTGTAGTCAAGTTGCATTAATTCAATAACATTTTGTAAAGAGGTGGATTTAGTACTACTTTCCGCTTTTTTCGTTCCATTATATATTATACAATATTTATATATAAAAAATTATGGCCTACTTAAACATCATAGTTTAACTAATATAAACTATAATTTTATCACAAAATTTCTGGTGAGACGGTCTCACTGATCAATTTCGTGGGTCGAATCTCTTATTTGAGTCATCCATGAAAATAAAAAGTAATATTTTTTATTGTGAATATCGGTAAGATTTATATGTCTTCACAGATAAAATTTCGTGAGACCGCATTTACTCAAATTTTATATATTAATTTTTTTTATGTTATATATAATTATATTAAATTAATATTTTCTCATAAAGTTTATAAATGGGACAATAATTGAAGCAGAATGAAATTCAAAAATCCCGTTTGAATGTGTTACACATTGGTGAAGAAAGAAAGAAAGAATGGACCACTTAGTCTGGATATGCCTATGAACAATCAAGAAAAAATAAATAAAAGAAACATATTTCTGAAGAACTCATAAATATTGTGGTCCTGTATAAAATCCTTGCCCAAAAGAAATAATAATTATGATGTTATCATCAATAAAGCAAAAACTTTTTTAAAGTTTTAATACACGAACGAACACCATAAAGAAGGATAAAGAAAGAAACTTTCATGTGTTTTCTTGGAACAAGTGTTTAAAAGAAATTGCTTTCAAGAAATAACGAACCACATTAGTCGAACCCGCAAAAATTATTGGGTTTCCTGATTATTCTTCACGGGATTGAAGGGGGCTGTTCGGGTGTAGGAGAAGAGATGATTTCATCCATGGCTTCAATCGCGACATCTTCTTCAGCCACTGTTAGGGTCGAGAAAGCAACGAGCGAGTTCTTGATCGGACCCGATTGGACTATGAATATTGATATCTGTGATACCATCAATTTGAATCAGATGTATGTGTATATGCTGCGTGTGTATTTATATGATCTGTTGTTTTTTTTACCTTCGCTTGTTTTCATGCAAAGTTGACTTCTTTTTGTAGAATTTTTTCTTGGGTTTTTTCTTCTTCTTCTGATTTTGTTGAAATCGGTGGAATTTTTACGGGTTTCGTTTGGATTTTGTGAATAGATCATTGGTTGTTTGTTTCTTCCTTTGATTATTGATTTTGTTTGTCGTATTGTGTTATATGCGTGCTGTAAACGGAGAAGGGTTGCTGTGTTTCTTTCTATTTCCCCCCTTCTTTTATATGTTGATTTTGGAATCTCTAATCGGGGATGTCAATCAAACTTCTTGACAGTTTAAAGGAGAAGACTATCAAAATTCTAACTTTTCTGTGTTGTCATAATGAAATAGGGAAAGTGGTGGTTGGTTGATGCTTATTTTAGTTTGGATGTCTGTAATATTTAGTTGAAGTTCTGTCTGTTTTTCCTTGTCTCTGTATTTTCTTGATTGAAATTCACAGAGACAAGTAACATTTTTCAAGGCTGATGATGTGTTTCACTTGGTTAGGCTGGCAAAAGATGTTGTGAAAGCTGTGAAGAAACGGTTGCAACACAAGAATCCTAAAGTTCAATTACTTGCTTTAACGGTATTTATGGGCAAAAGTAATTCCGTTAGACGAATCTTGTAGATCACTAAAATTAATTTGTAACTAGAGCAGGATATAAGTCAAGAGTATTTTTTTCGCCAAAAAAGTTGGTTTATAAGGAAATTATCTATTAACTCCAGCTAATTTAATGTTGTAATTCCCATTTAATTAATAACTGCATCTTCTTGTAGCTTCTGGAGACGATGGTCAAGAACTGTGGTGATTACGTGCATATGCAAATTGCAGAAAGAAATATACTGCAGGAGATGGTTAAGATTGTTAAGAAAAAGGCAAGCTTTCTTTTCATTAAGTTTGGGGGCATTGACATTGGATATACGACTTTTTCTTTTTTATTCCAAACTTAAGTTCGTAATTATTTTTACCTGAAAGTGGTGAATGTAAGCATGCAGTGACGTTGTTGAATGATGTCCTATCCGATTCTAATGCGGGTCGTTCTTTGTTATTTTTTAATTAGTTTCGTCGTCTATTGAAGTGGAACTGTGGAACACACAGTTAATACTAGTAAAAGTTACTTACCAAATAGTATATGCTACTGGTGAGACGATCATCACTAGTTTATAAAACCTTATGAAACTTGTCAAGTCTTAAGACTGGTGGTTTTTTTAGCTAGACCCGCATGAAAAAAAATTCAGTTTGTGTTTATTCTTGGATGAGTTTGTGTACTAATATCAATCTACTTGGTTGCAATTTTTAGTGGCGTTACCATTTCATCACTCATCTTTTATCTTCATCGGCTTAGAACAATTTATCTGTTTTCCTACTTCCTGTATTTTCCTTCCCTCTGAGTCACTTTACACAAATTTTACGGTCCTATATTAAATTACCTGTTCGGTTTCGTAATAGAGCCTACCCTAATAGGTTGTTTTTTGGATGATTTCTCCAGACAGATATGCACGTGAGAGAGAAAATTTTAATCCTAATAGGCTCTTGGTACCAAGCATTTGGTGGATCTGGAGGAAGATATCCTCAATATTGCATGGCTTACGAGGACTTGAGGGTAAATTTTCTTCTTTGGATGTGCGTATCTATATTGATGTCACCTGTATATGCTTACAGCCCCGTTTTGTTTATCACGTTAAGTTGCTGAATCAAACTAAATATATTTCCCTTACTTGCTGACTGCTGATAATTGTCTTTTGAGGTAATATTACTTTTACTGGGCTCGTTGGATAGATTTTTAAGTGACTGCTGGATGTTATGATGTGGCAGCACTTTGGTGTAGAATTTCCTCGTCAGTCACCTCATGCAGCTCCAATTTTTACTCCACCAGCTACACATCCAACATCAAGACTTCCTCAACCAGGTTATGGGATGCCAAGTAGTTCCTCAACACGGCTTGATGAAGCAATGGCAGCTGAAGAAAATTTGAGGTTTTGACCCAACACTGTTTGTAGTGTACTTGGTTTTTTTGACCCGAATGTTATGACTCTTATCTCAACGACTTTAGCTTAGTTATAATATATCCACACTCCAATTTTCATTCCTGTAGCTCATCTAGCATAGATTCCATGCGACAAGTTTTGGCTCTCTTGATTGACATGCTGCAAGCTATTGATCCAAGTGATCGAACGGTATATAGAAATATCAATTTTAGCCATCAATGATAAGAAATTGTCGCATACTTAAAAAATAATTTTCCTTTTTCCTTGTAGTCCGTTAAAGATGAAGTGATAGTCGACCTTGTCGAGCAATGTCGTGCCAATCAAAAGAAGTTAATGCAGATGTTATCAACAACGGGGTCTGTCATTCATATATTTATTTTCTTGTTATTCTTCTTTCTTGTTTTCTGCTGTCATCTTTGGTTTTTTTCCCTCTAATTTTAGATGTTTTTTGCCCCGTAATCTGCACCATAACAGGGATGAAGAACTTCTTGGTCAGGGTCTTGAATTGAATGATAGCCTGCAGAGTACGCTCGCAAAGCATGATGCAGTAGCCTCTGGTTCCTCACCGCCTGTTCAAGTAACAAATGTGCAGCCCGGGGAAGCAGGAAAACCTAACTCCAGTCTCCAGCCTGCTGAAGTTGAGGTAGCCAAGGATACAGCAAATACCGACCCTTCTGTACCAGTTCCTGTTCATAGGGAGCTGAGTGAGGAGGAGGAAGAGGAAGACGAGTTTGCTTTGCTAGCCCGAAGGTTTAACTTTATTGATAATTCCCCTCACACATTTTCTCAAGTGAAAAAATTTAGCGGTGTATCTGTATATCACCATCATTTTGAAACTGGATATAAATATTCAAGCATTCTTTTTGGCAATCGCGAATTGACTGGTAGATACTCAGGGCAGAAGGTGAGTCAAGCTCAATAGAAACTAGTTTTTTTCTTTTGAACTCACAGGCTCGAGAAAATTTGCTTGGTGGATGCTGTCACAGTTTCTGAACTCATGGTTTATTTTTCAAGTTTCTTTGCATTCAAAATATGCGCTCAAGAAAATTCGTTTGTAATTTTGATTTATCTTCATTCATTAATTGGTAATGAAGTGTGTTTGGCATGCATGCAGACATTCAAAAACTCCTGTTGCTGCTTCAAATAGCACGCCTGAGTTAAAAGTCGAAGATTTGACACTTGTAAAGACGATGCGAGATGCGGCATATCCAGAATCCCCCTTGAGCTCTTCCATGAGTAATGCTCTAGTTCCTACCACCACAGCCACTCCGGTACAAACCAAAGATCAAGATATTATAGACCTTCTGAGCATCACGTTATCAACTGAAAAACCTTCTCAGACTCCGACTTCTCCGGTGCATAGCACACCTCAGGGGCATATGCCGTCTGTCAGTCCAGGGGTTGCATTTTCTTCCAAGGCTTATCCTGGTCACCCTGGTGTGGCCTTCAACAATTATGTAGCCCCATGGGCTCAACCCCGACCCCAACATGGCATTCATTCTCAATCTGAGCAGCAGCCCCTTCAGCAACCACAATCTTCTCTTACGACACCTCAATATCCCCAGTATGCTCCGACTGTGTACCCTCCTCCACCATGGGCCTCTACTCCTGGCTACTTCAGCAATCCAAATCCCGGGCCTAGACTGCCTAACACATATGAAACTCCAAGACCCACGTCATCATCTACGCCTAGGCCTTTGCGACAAGAGTCAAGTAATGGAACTACAATTGCCATCTCCAGTCCGAGGTCTGTGGCTCCCAATGCAGGACAGAAACCATTTATTCCATCATACAGGTTGTTTGAAGATCTTAATGTATTTGGCAGTACGGATGGAGGATTTAAAGCAACAAGTCATTCATCACCAAGCTTATCAGGATCCACCAACCATAGTTAGTGATTTGGGATTCTAGTTGCATCATGTCATTTTGGTGTAAATGTTTTTTAGTGTGGAGTATGAGTGGTGTAGATATTAGATTTGATCTAGAGTCATTGCACTATAGTTGAAGCCAGCAGTGAAAGACAGGAGCTGCTTGATGAAATAGATTTCCACTTAGGATGCTTGGTGGGTGCTATCATTTGGCAGTCTTCTGGTTTCATTTCTTGAAATTTATGGATAGGATTTGCATTTGTTTTATGTATTGGAAACTATAATTTGGACTAATAATATCATTTGTTATCTCTCTCCAGTTTTAGTATATAGTTTTTTTTACCGTATATCTAACATATATATAAATATACCACTTCAATTGTGAATTTCTTTATATGTTCTTGTTCATTTAAGTTGGCCAATTAAATTATTAGGTAATCTTAAGATTTTTTTTTTGTAATTCATTTTCCATCTTAAATGAATTTGGACATTATTACACATTCATTTTATTTCCTAATTTTATGTCAAAAAATTATTTATTTACATTTCCTTATTCATTTAAGTTAGCAAATTAAATTAATGTCTTTTTAAGAGTTTTTTGTGATTTATTGTCATCTTAAATAGATTTATTCATCTTTCTTTATTAATTTTATGCCAAAAAAATTATTTATTTACATTTCCTTGTTCGTTTAAGTTAGCAAATTAAATTAATGTCTTTTTAAGGGTTTTTTGTGATTCATTGTCATCTTAACATATTATACATATAAATATACCACTTCAATTGTAAATTTCCTTATATGTCCTTGTTCATTTAAGTTGGCCAATTAAATTATTAGGTAATCTTAAGAGTTTTTTTTGTATTCATTGTCCATCTTAAATGAATTTGGACATTATTACACATTCATTTTATTTCCTAATTTTATGTCAAAAAATTATTTATTTACATTTCCTTATTCATTTAAGTTAGCAAATTAAGTTAATGTCTTTTTAAGAGTTTTTTGTGATTCATTGTCATCTTAAATAGATTTATTCCTCTTTTTTTTTCTTAATTTTATGCCAAAAAAATTATTTATTTACATTTCCTTGTTCGTTTAAGTTAGCAAATTAAATTAATGTCTTTTTAAGGGTTTTTTTGTGATTCATTGTCATATTAGATAGATTTATTACTCCTCTTTCCTAATTTTATGCCAAAAAAATTATTTATTTACATTTCCTTTTTAATTTAAATTAGCAAATTAAATTAATGTCTTTTTAAGGGTTTTTTGTGATTCATTGTCATCTTAGATAGATTTGGACATTAATACACGTTTTTCTTTCTTTTCTAAATTTTATGTAAAAAAAAGTATTTATTTACATTTCTTAGTCAATTTTTGGGATTCATTGTCCATCTTAGATATATTTCTTAGTCAATTTTTGTGATTCATTGTATATCTTAGATATATTTGGACATTAATACACATTTTTCTTTTTTTTCCCTCTAAATTTTATGTAAAAAAATTATTTATTTACATTTCTTAGTCAATTTTTTCACATTTTGATTTGTAAATATGAACTAATAAAATCATATATTTCTAATATACCACTTCAATTGTGAATTTCCTTATATGTCCTTGTTCATTTAAGTTGGTCAATTAAATTATTAGGTTATCTTAAGGGTTTTTTCTTTTTTTTGTAATTCATTGTTCATCTTAAATGAATTTGGACATTAATACACATTCTTCTTTATTTCTTAAATTTTATGCCAAAAAAAATATTTATTTACATTTCCTTGTTCATTTAAGTTAACAAATTAAATTAATATGTCTTTTTAAGGGTTTTTTTGTGATTCATTGTCCATCTTAGATAGATTTGGACATTAATTCACATTCTTATTTATTTTCTAAATTTTTTGTAAAAAAATTATTTATTTATATTTCTTAGTCAATTTTTGTGATTTATTGTCTATCTTAGATATATTTGAACATTACTACACATTATTATTATTATTTTTTCTAAATTTTAAACTAAATTTATGATATAATCTTTAAAAAAAATTTAATCAATGTAATCCTTATAATAAATATAAATTATATTGATAGTTTATTATCATTTGTAATATATTACAATTTTACATATAAATTTTTTTAACTAAGTATTAAATATTATTTTATTTATATATGTTTTTTACTATATATAATTATTTGAGTGGTATTATGTTAAAATTTTATTTCTCTTAAAGTATTAATCACCAATATTAATTTTTAATTTATTTGATTCTTATATAAACTTAATTATCTATAATATGTATTCTAAAAAAAACATAGAAATAAAATAAAATCCGCAATGTGTTAAAAGTTAGCAAAATCAAAAGTGATATTTACCTTAATAACAAGTTTAATGATTTTATTTTAACATTATTATGATAATTTAGTAAATTAAGAGAATTTTATTTGACGTTTGTCTATGTATACTCTATTTAAGTAAATTTTAGTTTTGATTTTGGTAAAATTCATTATTCTGTTAATTTTATTTTTATTGTTTTTTTCATTTTGAATGATATTTGAATGAAAAATATTTTTGTTGATTTATCATTTAAGAGAGTTGTATTATGTCATGTATTGAAAAATATCATATAAATAAGTGAATATATATGATTTATTGTCATGATGTATTTTTATGTATTGTGTTTTGATATATTTAGATTGATAAATACTTATCAAAATGATAGTATTCAAACGACTTTAAACATTATTTAATTCTCATGATTATATTTTTCATTATTAGTCACTTACGTGCATCGCACGTATATATTCCTAGTTGTTATAAATAAATCAGGAAAATTTATAGTTTGTCCGTATTCTTAATTTTTTCACTCTAGTTTTGTGTGCTAATTGTATCTCTCAAATTTTAGATCATGTCCTCAGTTTCATCCCAACCACTAGCACAGAATTAAGGGTTTGTCCAGCGCACGTTAGAACCACATTAGTTCATTATTTTCCTCGAGATTGAATGAACAACATTCAAATCTCTAATTTCACTCGAACGTTTAAATTAAAGACTTAGAGATTCATAGCGTGATAAAATTAGAGATTACAGATGCTAATTTTCAGTTTGTACGCAAAAAATGTAGTCACTCGATTCTCACATGTTTTGACCGTCGAATAAAGGCTGTGATGAAATCGGGATACGACTTAAAACTTAAGGTATATAATTAGTAAACGCAAAACTCGAGGGACAAAATTGAGAATAATGACAAGAATGTCGAATAAATGTTATTAAATTTATATATACAACTTAAATATACTTGTATCCGTTGACCTCCTCAAGTATAAGAACATAAACGTGAAAACGAAGTAAGACATTAGAAGATATTCATTAGGGAGTATGGGACACATGATGCTTGATTAACGGTCAAATATGAACAATTAATGACAGTCATCATTGAAGAAGCAAAAGATCCAGCGAACTTGATGGCCCTGTTCATTATTTGGTCATTGCAAGGTCTATTACATCCACAACAAAGTCTGTATCATGACCAAATAACTACATCAGTAAAGTAAAAGCAAACGGCATGCAAGTATTAGCTAGAGTTATTGTCATTTACCAGCATCATCCCTACTGAAGCAGAGTGGAGGTGTAATTCTGAATACATTTCCGTGGAAGCCTCCTTTTCCTATAAGTACTCCCATATCTTGACACTCAAATTTAAAGTTATCACCGTTGGAATTAGTTGATGTTTCATTGGCACGAATAATCTTAGAAAGGGACAGAAGACGAGGTACCTTTCATTTGGTCCATCACTGGAAGAATTTCGATTTTCGCAGGGGTCTTCAGTTGGCCATCCGTAACCAGTTCAACCCCAAGCATTAATCCTCTTCCCCTCACATCACCAATAACTGTGTATCCAGGTATGAAATGTCAAGAAAATATATTAGGAGTCGTGAAAATTTGAAATTATACGAGAAAATGGACATCTTTACTTTCATGTTTGACTTTGAGAGAATTGAGGCGATTTTTTAGGTAAGAACCAACTACATGAGCGTTTTCTTGAAGGTTTTCTCTGTCGACGACTCTTAGAACAGCGAGTCCAGCTGCTGTACTGACGGGGTTTCCTCCAAACGTGTTGAAGTAACTTCTTCGGGTCAAGACTTCAGCTACCTTACGAGTAGTTACCACAGCTCCGAGGGGAACTCCGTTGCCTATCCCCTACAATCCATTAAGCAAGCAACAAACATTTTCTTTAAATGCGGCTTAAGGGATGTTCACTTGACAAAATCGAGGACATTCAGATCAACCTTAGCCATGGTAACTATATCAGGGACAACATCATGGGACTCAAATCCCCAAAAATGGCTTCCAGTGCGAGCAAATCCGGACTGAACCTCGTCTGCAATACGAAGTCCTCCTGCATTTCTTATGCTTTGGTATACAGCAGGCAAATAACCTGGAGCTAACTCGACGATCCCATCTACACCCTGTTATACAAAAATAAATTCAAGTAAAATAATGATATGTTTCCTATTAAAACTTTAAGAGAGTAGCCACCTGTATTGCTTCAGTTATAAAACCAGCTACATGACCAGAAGTTCCAAACTGGATTAAATCTTGAACGTCTTTTGCATATTTTTCACCATCTGCACCAAAGAAAAACCCCTGTAGGGGTCTGGATTAACGGCATGGTGAACTCCGCTCTGTTGATGAGAACATACTATCAGAAAATCTTGTTGAAATGTAGTTAAAATTTTACATGATTCATCGAGTTATTCCAAAACAAGTTCCAATAATCAATATAATACAGCTGGCTTGTACCTGCACAACATTGAATTTCCAATTACATTGCGCAGTGGCTCCCATGGTCCCTGCTGCATTTCCATGTTACGCGTTTCTGAGGGATATGATATCATGACAACCTGTGTAAAATCGAGCCATCATCATTGCTAGTTCATTCGCCTCCGTCCCAGAATTCGTAAAGAAAACAGCCTACACCATCGATCCCATTACATTAGTAACATTCCTTCTTCACATCACATATTGCTGATTATGATGGTTCGGTCATAAGCTGTGACAGAAGATAGAGGTGGCTAATGGAACACGAGCTACCAGGCGCATGGGCGACTTCTAGTAAAAAACAAAGTATAACACATACCTTGAGATCTCCAGGTAGATTGGAAGCCAGTGCTTCAGCAAAATCGGCAATTGCATGATTTAGATATAGAATAGTTGAGTGTTGCAAACTTTTGGTTTGATCGGTAACAGCTTTAACCACATCAGGGTGACAATGGCCACAACACACTGTCGCAATACCGCCGAAAGCATCGACGTATCTACGCCCGTTGTCATCAAATAAGTACTGCATCTTGCCGTGCACTATATTGACATGTGTTAAGTAATGCATCCGGCCTCAACACTTGATGCTCATCTCAACTACTACATTTCAATTAACTTATTATCATCCATGATCCCTTTCATGTGCTTATCAAGCACACCTTTTAAATCTCATTCAACACTATCTATACCTATATACCAAGCACCAACACCTCATAATAACCGGTATCTATGGGTATATCATGCCGTAAATTAAGTTATAATCATCCTTATCACTTCTTATACTACTTTCACCAGTCAACTCATAACATCACAAACAAAAGAAGAAATACAGATCAAGTATGCCACACATGACAAGGCTACCGACTAAATTTGGGTCTTTCATGTTTTCTTAAAATAATCATCCATCCAATAATGGCATAAAACTTTAAATTTTCAAAATGTTTAGCATGCAAGACTAATTGCCACATATGGGTTTTTAAGAAAAGATTGCATATGCAGTCAAATCAAAGTTCCGAACCAAGAATCATGTAATATAAGACAGCTCAAATAAATAAGGGGAAATAACGTATCAATCAGTCTGTAAAGAACATGTTTGCATGTCAGGCTGAGAAATCTACGCCACCAACCTAAGTTAAATAAGACTAAGCATTTCATTAACACAAAGCTGGCCCACCACAGAATTTCCCAACAACTTTTAAATTAGCATGATCTTCCGATTAAATATATGAATTTTTTTCCAGCAAAATTCCTTTTTTTTTCTTTTACGATTTTAAACATGCAAAACAACTCACGGGTTTTTTGTACAAGTGAAACATCGACGGGCTAATTAAGAAACTCTCATCGCTTCTTCAAATCTCGTCGGCAGTGGGGCCGGTGTATGCCGGCGGAGTATAGTCTAAGGGTGGCATCTTAGGAGTTATGTCCGCCTCGCTCGCCACAATACATGCATCGGCAGTCCGAGTCAGCCAACGTCGGCAGCTTTTGAACCGTCTCGGTTCCCATAACGTCCTCATCATCACAGGACTCCTCATATTACTTATATATATTACCTCGTATGCGTGTCTATGTATATATATGTGTGGAGATGGAAGAACGTATCAGCAAAGGTAAACTGGAACACAGTTTAAACTCATACGTGGGGTATATATAGAGAGGCATATGCTTTAACTTTGGCTATCGTGTCCATATTTTTTTTATAGTTGAATTAGTAATAAATAAATACATTTTCTTATTTTCCTGCCCTTTGGATAGGGCTTCGGTCGTTTTACACATCTCTACAGAGAGTTTGTACGTATACGAATCGATCTTTCAGCGTAAAAGATAAGGACATGAAGGTTGTAATTTTGTAAATAATTGGTTTTTTTATGAGACGATAAATGACAACTTTATTTATATTTATAATAAAAAATAATATCTTTTTATCATGTTTTTTTCTTTTCGCTATTTATTACGAAGATTTAGGACTTCATCATGTCATTGTTATATTGTGTTATTTGTTAACAATTATATATAGCAGATTTTTTGTGAGAAAATCTTAAAGATTTATAGACGAATTGACTCGATTTATATCTAAAATGAAAAATAATATTTTTGGGATTAACAATAATATTTGAGATTTAAATTTTTGCGACTACTTCTTATTTTGTTAATTCCGTATATATAAATTAAAATATTTATTTTGATGAGAGCAAATTAAATAGTGCTGAGGTGACTCCTAGTCATGAGATTAATCATAGCCTAAATATTATTTTGTTCATTGATATGTTAGGTGTAAATAATTGANTTTTAAATGGATAAATATTTTTTTTCTTTTATTGTTATTTTAAAAAACTGCGAAGAGATGTGGTCAATGAATGGAAATTATTTTAAAAGTCATTATACACATTTTCATATAAAAAAAATAAAATATTATTCGTGTTCCCAAAATACCACCGTTTAAATATAAATAAGTTATAATTACATTTTACTTAGGACATTTATAATTTGTTCCATTTTTTTGATAAATTAAATGTTTAAATATTTTTTTCCTTTGAATTATTATTTAATAACATAAGTTTACGTACAATAGAATGATAGATTTTGCTCCAGATTAACAAAATATATAATCTAGTACGAATTCATTAAAAACTATGATTGGGAAAAATGTTTATGAATTAGTAATAATCAAATAAATTTTACCAATACAAAAATAATAATCATAATAACTTTTACCAATAAATTAAATTGTTCTTTAATTATAATATAGCTTTCTTTTAAGTATTAACAGAAGAAAAAAAATATCATTGATTTTATTTCATATATATAATATATATTTATATATTTCAAGATAAACTATTTGATTAAAAAATATAGTATTTTTATTAAGATTACATTTATAATTAGGTGAATTTTGTTTGGTTAAGTCACGCTCTTTGGCTCGGAGAAATACACGATTCTTCCACTTCCCCTGTATATTTAGAACATACGTAATTCCCTTTAATTTGTTTAAACTAATAATAACAGAAAATGGTCGATAATGCCAAAGAAACCTTAAATTCGAGATTAAAAGTTTTGATTGATTGTGATTAATAAATTAATTAATCAATTAATCATAGTAAAGCCAAAAAGGTTAATCAGTAGTCTTTTTCAATGAATATGACCTGATTTATATATTAACCATTTGCATTGGCTGTGATCTGTTCAAAGCTTGTTTAATACACTATATTAATTAATAGTACCAAGTGATATATATTTCTGAACACAAATCTTGATATTTAAATGGAAAATAAAACTATCTATTAGTTTATGACGAACTTGAATGATAATTCGTGATGATTTAAGAATAGTTAAAAACCTTTATCATACAAGATATTACGCTATTCTTTTTGGTTGAAGAGGAGGTTGTTGCAATTGGGTCTCGAGTTTCGTCTTAACTTGAGATATTGATGTCATATTTTTGATACATGTCCAAAGTGGGAATAGTTATAAATGAAGATAAAATTTAATGTTGGCATCCAATGGGGTGGATTCAATTCAACCGATCAATCAAAAAAAGAAAAAAGAGTGGTGTCTCGAAAGTTGGATTAAGTAGCCAAACAAAGACAAATTTAAAATAGCTAAGTGGAAATCCAACCTGATTAGATCTACCCAACCATAACACTCGATAATAATACATTATCTTTGAGTACTAAATAGCGACGATTGTGAATGATTGTAATTTGTATGTGATATTATTATATTATATACTCGAATTATCATTATTTTTCCTTCAATGGATTTTTAGTAATAGGATTATGAAAAATATAAGACATTTACGATTTTCTGGGTTTTAAAACAGCTTCGAATATCGAAAATTAAATAGAAAACTTGACTGCAGAAAATGTAAAATCTTGGAATGAGGGTGTACATGATTATAAGAAAACTAGACTTGAATGGAACGAAACAGAAATTTGGTAAATGAAAGTTCTAAAAACTTGCTATACAAGCACTACAACTTGAGAATTGGTTGTAGACTTTAACATGGATATGTACTAATTTACAAAAATAGCCTTTTCATTTGGTTTGTTTCGGTTTTTGATTATGTGAATGGTCAAAATTCCATCTTAGTTCTAATAAATTGGTTTTTCAAAAACCTGCCCTATATCTTACACAACTCAAGGTCTTAAAAAAAAACCAGTTGATTGGTACATAACTCACCAAACATGCCAAATGCAAATCAAGTTGATAATCTACTGGCTGCAATTAAGCCTGATTAACAGGAAGAGCAAATTATTGGCATCAATCAAAGATATAAAGTTAAATAAAAGAAATATCTTAAATTCATCAATCTTAAGTTGCACTCTCCAAGAAAATGTTTTCCTTCTCCCTGATGGTCGGTTCAGGATCAGAGCTTTGGGAAAATGGCATCAATTAGAGCATGATGACTGGGATCATTTTCCCACAGTTTTGCCAGATGATGCGGAGAAGAAGTATGGCGGTGAATCTCTTCAATGATCCAGATACTGGCCTCAGCTTTACAAGGATGGATAATCATATCCAAGGGAACATTCTCATCCTTGGCTCCAATCCTCTCTTTGTCCAACTGCTTTAGATGAAGATAAGTCAGGTAGTGCAGAGGCTGCCCATATATCTGCTCGATAGAGTTGCCTAACCCCATCCATGAGGTACCAGGAATAGTGGTGCCACGCTTAACTGGTATGGGGATCATCTCCATGTATTCTTGGTAACCTTCTGCAAGTCTGAATTGCATTTCTTCAATATACAGCACAAGTCAAGTAGTGTTGGTTTGACCACCAAAATAAACAGCAGAAAACAGAGTTTTTTAGGTTTGCATTGACATGTTATACATGGTCCGAAAGAATAGTTCTAGGCTCACGCGATGTATTTGACATCATTGTAAAATGCAATTTCAAACGACATGATAGCATGAGTCCAAGTTCTAAAACAGCCACAACATTTTTAGTCACAACTGACTCGCCATTCATGTCATGGTAGTTCCATGCCCAAACACAAGAATAAAAAGAAAAGAAGACAGAGAGAAAAGCCAAAACCACAAGCTAATATGTACTTTCTATGGTCCACAAGAGCAGTCTTTATATAGATTTTGGAAATAGATTGCTTATTCCCTTGTATCAATCTTCGACCATGTATGCATGAAAACATGGTAAGCACAAACACATTTTGATAGATTTTGATGGAAGAGAGAAGTATTGTGTTGAAGGCAGAAAGGTTCTTCTGCTTTTCCATGTTCGTCGCAGTTTAAAGTAACCTTTAAGCACAAGTTCACATTTCAAAAATATCATCATATTGAAAATGGATAAAGAAACTAACTACATGAGTTATGAAAAATCATTGTCAAAAATAATAAATTTCAATGTAAGATCTAAATATTTGACACAGGAAAACCAAGTTCAGCTTCTGGGAATCAAAAAACATTATGAAGTCAAACTTATGTGAAATATATGAAGCCTGGAAAAATCTCATTTAAACATAAGACATCCTCTGAAAACACAATCTAAGAAGTGTTGCCACAATTTCTCTGAAACACCAATGCTTGCAACTCCTTGTGTGTGTCCACATATGCACACATCCACACATAATCCAAATGTGTATTCACTCCTCCATCACGAGCTTGGGAATAGAGTGAACTCAATGTCCAGCATTAAAAGAAAATCATCTGCCATTTGTTTTGTTGATGAAAAAGCCGATGCAGCGCTCTAATGTTTTATTAAGGCAAAACTCTACTTAATCAAACAAAGATTAAGGAATTTGATTCAATATAAATGAAATTCGAATTCAGTGGAAAAGGCCGGCAAAAAAATTCAAATAATTTAAAAGATATCTTTGACCTAATTGGTAGCTGACTGATTTAGTAAAAAAAATTCTACAATTTATTGCAAATAATTAGCGTTCAATGCATGTAGATGGTTTCTGAATTTGTATAACACTGTCGAGAAAAACTTGAAAAATATGTTCAGTTATTCTCAGAGCATGGTCTTATATCAATTGTATATAACAGGAAATCATGCATAAGCATACCCAAAGCACAGTCAAAGAAAAATCACAAGCAATTATCCAGGAACGGGTAGCAAAAAAAGGACTCAGAATGAAGTATTTAAGAGGGTAATCGATTACCTTCGGGAGTTAATTCGATAACAGGTCCACCAACAGCAATTGATTGAATACTGTCATTTTCTACACGAGTGAATGAAAAAGAATCATCGAATAAAATATCAACCTGATCATTTGAAGGCGACGGCTCCTTCATTTTCTACAAATACAGGACATTAAAAAAGAAATTCATGTCAGGGAGGTTTTTACATAAATTAGGTTAAATTAGCATTGTTTTTCTCAACTTTAAATCAATCTAACGAGAAGAAGGAAACAGAAGACATTTCTTACATAGTAAGCGGCGGAGGTCGGAGCTCAATGGATTTGGGGATCTCTGGGGGTCCATTTTTATATGGACCGAGAGCCGGTGGTAAACTGAAATTAACATTAAATGAGATTAAGGGAAAATATGGAATAGAAAATTTAAGGGAAAATGTAAAAAAGAGTAAGCAAAAATAGGCTTTTAGAGATGAATAATTTCTGGTTGGATTGGGGTGAATTTATAGGAGAAAAGGGAATTTTTTGGAAAAAAATATATATAAGGAGCTGATCAAGGCTGCCTGCAGGCAACCCCTGGCTATGCTAAGCTGGCTCAATAATGTAAGGCCAACCGCCTCACATTAATAAGAGATTGGCCATGATCTACAGGCTCGATCAACGGATTCTGACCAAACCGTTTTTATGAAAAAAAATCGAGTTAACCGGTTCTGTTCGACAGGTGGACCAAAACAAAAACAAAAACAAAAACAAATTTCCAGGTTGGTAGATTCTACCCAGTCAACGGATTGTTATAAATGGAGAAGTCGGGCTAATTTGTAATATTTTGACAAAACCCGATCCATTTTACAATAGTTAAAGAAAAAACCAAGGAGACACAAGGCTGAAGATAAGGTCTATATATTCCTTTCAAGTGCTGATCATATCTGAATCAAATTAGTGGTCCGTTTTTGGTTACCTCTGCGTTCCCATGTCTGGAGGAAGCATATCCGCATGTCCATGGAATCACAAAGCAAGTTACTATGTGTTAGATTCTGAGGCTCCTGCAATGGCAGATAATACCATATGACATATATAATGTGTCGATTCTCTTACTAACAAAAAATAAGTCTAACGCAAAGGAAACCTGCCTTTTTTTTCCATCTTTGGAGGAAGTGAACCATAACCACAGATAGGATAATGTTTCCTACCACTTTCAAATTGCCTCTGTCCAAAAAACAAAGAAGATAAGAAGTGAACTAAATTTACAGTAGAAGTGAATATAAACAAATTACAAGAATCAAAAACTACTAACACCAACCTTCCGATTATAACACATAATCATGTGATGGACATGGACATGTCTACAGTCCACAATAGGTGCAAGCTAACCAAATCGTAACAAATACCTAAAAAGATTCAAACTTGACTTTGAGCTCAATTCGAAATTCAGAAAACATAAAATTTGAGTTCCAGCTCAGCTCTATTCACTATTCAAGCACAGGCTCGATTTCGATTCAAACTCTGCTGTTTTAAATCTTTGAAACTATACCTTCGCAGTTGCATCACTGCGATATCCTTTTCTCGTTCTTTTCTCCATTTATGATTCAAATTTTAAAAAGAAAAAAAAATCAAACGGATGACTGTAATCCACACTAAAATTATGTATCAACAGCATGAAATACTCTCATCTTTGTGAATTTTCTTCTAAACACACGAATAAAATACTAGAATAAAACAAACCTGACTGGATGCAAGTGATGAGGCCATTTCATTTTCATGTCGATGCGCCAAACAGCTGGAGATGGCACTCACAAAAACACAAAATGAGAAAATCACTTGTCAGAAAGATGCAAAATGGAGAATTTTGTTCACAGTGTGAGATTTTGCGAGAAAAGAGAGATGAGTTGTGAAAATTGCAGATTCTTTTTGGTAAAATGCGATTGAGAAAGATGGTGGGTTAGCTCCTCTATTTAATTTAATTTTATTTAATTTATTTGTGTGTGTATCATAAATAAATAATATGAATATATTCACTATTTAATTTATAGAATATGAGTAAAATTCATTTATTTTTTGAAATTTCATTAACAAGTCATCAAATCATTATTTACAACTTGGAAACAAAAGGAATCGCATCCAATAATAAATAAAAATTTGACTTGTAGTAATTAAGCTTTACGTGCAAGTAAGAACTTGAATTTCAAATATTTTTTTATTGTTATTTAGAGAAATAAAAATATGAACTTCAAATTCATCACTTATATATTTATACAGTATTTCATATTAATTATGATGAATGTTGAGCTCACCCAATAATAGATTCAGTTGAAATACATTTTAATTTATATTATTAATATGTAAATAAGTAAAATGTAGATTTGAGATTTGAACAATTGATTCTTCGAAAACAATGAAACTATAATCAAAATCCATGGATTTGAAATCCAAGTTTATAATGCACTTGGTTGTTAGTTGTTTCACATCGGTTGGATAAAATACATGGGAGTTGTATATATGAGCTTGGACAATCATCCCCTATTGAGCTAGCTTTTAGGGTTGAGTTGGGTCCAAGTTCTAATCTTAACATGGTATCAGAGCTCAGGTTCCACAGTTATGTGTTGGACCACCCGTTCTGCCCATAGTTGTGTCATTTGTAAACTTCACGCTCCAGATGTTTAATCCTGAGCGTGAGGGGTTGAGTTAGGTCCAAGTTATAATATTAACATGGTATCAGAGCTTATGTTCTATAGTTATGTGTTGGACCATCCGTTCCGCCCCTAGTTGTGTCATTTGTAAACTTCACGCTCTAGATGTTCAATCCTGAGCGTGAGAGGGTGTGTTAGTTGTTCCCATTGGTTAGATAAAATACGTAAGAGTTGTATGGCTTGGACAATCCTCCCCTCGTCAACTAACTTTTGAGATTGAGTTTGATCAAAGCTCTAATCTTAACAGTAAACAACGGCGTACTGTGTAGTGTATTTCTGGTGCATTAGAGCAGAGGCAACTTATATTCTCAGGGATTCGTATTTCCAATGATAAAGGATTATGAACTTGAATAACATGAATTGTTTTGAAGACACCGATCTCAACAATCCAGTTAGATAATCCAGAATTCACCATAAGATGAGCCACCAATGGCCTCAATTCACACATCAAGCGTACGTGAGACAAAGAATCACAAAGCTAATCTATATCTATATATATATACCTATAAAAGTGTGGATGAAGGGCAAAGTTTTTGCATTGTGATTTTACTACATTGCCAAACACTATGCATTGTTTGTATTAATTGCATGGACATTTGTATTAATTACATGAGCATTGGTGGAACAAGTATATAAAATTTAGGGACAAATTTGGGATATTGAATTTGTAATGTATTGGTTATTTATTTTTTTGAACTCATTAAACACATGAGGATCATAGTGTTTTTATTTTTTTAATAGAAAATTGTAAAATAAGAAATTTTGAAAATAATATTATATAAAAATTGAATAGATATTCGATAATAAAAAATACATTAGATGATGTGACTTCTTTGAAATGGGTGAGCCGGGTAAGGAGCTCCAACGAGTCAAATCAATAATTTATAGTTTTTAGGAAATTTGAGTGAAGATAATGGCTTCAATAGCACCTGCAAACAATGAAAAGAACTCGTGAATGGGTGCCGGAGGGGTGTCCGGCGTGGCCACTCCGATGCTTAAGTCAGCAGGGTACTCAAGCGATAAAACCAATGTAGTCAAGTGATGACTGTGTGATATTGGTGTGAATCAATGAATTCAAATGTAAAGGGAGAACCTGGTATTTATAGTAGAAGAAGTAATGATGACCTCGTTCTTCGTGCNCTATCATTAAATACATGAGGAACATAATAGTGTTTTTATTTTTTAATAGAAAATTACAAAAATTTTGAAAATAATATTATATAAAAATTGAATAAATATTTGATAATAAAAATACATTAGAAAAATAACATCTTTTTAATACATAATTCTTAGAAAAAATATTACAAGAATATATTTTTTAACAAAGTTTTTCATTGTAAATTTTCTACTAACCCCTTAAATTGTGTGTTGTTAGATTTGCATGAAAATTTTCTACACAATTTATGGGAAATCTATGTATTAAAAATGAATATATGTTTGATAATAAAAATATTTTTTTATCTATATACCTACAAAAGTGTAGATCATTGGCCATGTTTTCCAATTGTCAAAAAATAAAAATGATCTCCTCATCAATACAAATCCAAAAATTCAATAAAGATATATATGTAAATTTCTAATTGTTGTAAGACTAAAAATGAAATATCAAAATTTTTTATTTATTCCACCTAATATATAATTAATTAATAGACTAATTATTCCACATAATATATAATTAATAGTCTAACAAATGTTAATGAATTATCACAACAATATATATTGATTGTAGTAACTTATATCACTTCAAGAATAAAATGTAACTCCTATATTAAATTTCTCAAATAATCCATCTTTATACTACCTTTAAATATTTTATCCTTTTAATTTTCTCTCTACATGCTATTTTATGATTTTAATGTAATTTTTTAATTATATTTTAGTGTAATTTCAAATTAAGTAATAAATTATATTATCACAAGAAGAGAAAAAAATTATATATGCAATAGTACAATTACATGATAAATATATAATAATATAATAATATGAAATTTAATACTAATATATTTTATAATTTTTAACTAAGAGTTGAAAATAAAGAGTTTAATAAATTATTTAGTAGAATTTATATCAATAATTATGAATGTTAATATGTTAATAATATCATAAAATATGAATCTCATAGAAAAATTCAGAGAGTTAATAAAGTTAAAGATTTTAGTAGAACTTTTATTTTTCAAAAAATTATATATCAGACAAATTATAAATTCGATAAACAAAATTCGGTAGTATTGAAAACATCTACAAAGAATGTTTAAGATTTAGGCGTTAAGGGTCTAAAGTTATACCCCGACCATGGTTTTCAAAAACAGTGAAACAAAAATCAGAACTAAAATCTTTTTTTAACTTAAGTTCCAAAATCAGCTCTCATAATATATAAATTTAAGGCAAAAATGTTAAACAATTAGTTTCATCGTCTCACATTTTTTCTGACCATTTTATTTGATATTTAAAAATGGATAATAGAAGCAATTTTGTAAAAAAAATTTATCTCGGACAAATTTATAAATTCAATACATGAAATTTGCTATTATGTGATCTTTTGATTTATAATTTTTTTAATATATATATATATATATATACTCAAACTGTTATATACTCAAACTGTTGGGTACTCTCGTGAACAACAATTTGAATAGCTCGTAAACATGATCTAATATTTCGAGTCTAGTTCGAACTCGAGTTTTAATTCGAATAGAATGTGAGACTAAAATATTTAACTGTTATATCTTTGAATAGAGCGAGCGTAAATCGGTTATATAGTACAAGTCTACTGAGTCACACCCTGGAAATCCGGGTCCGCCTCATCATGCCAGTAAGCGTATAAAGAACAATGCAAATGAAAGTTCTGATGGCTTTAGGAAAATATATGTACAACTTTTTCCGTGGAACAGAATCCCCCCTGATTGAATGCAAGAGGAGATAAAGTGTTGAACTTGCAATGAAGTTTTATTTTCTTTTTGTACTCCAACTACAATTTCTATCACAGACTATTTCTGATTCAGAAATTCAAATTGGCTGCAAGGTGACATTAGCCATACCCGCTGAATACACAAAGGGATTCACTGGAAGAGCTTTTCTAATCGAAACAGAGCAAATGACATCAAAGTTCCGAACAGCCATCAATGTGGAAGCTGTCGATGAAAAATACTCGTGTTCGCTAGATGTCTTTCTCACAGACGTCAGAGTATGGAGCTCCGGCCATTTGTCAAGATTCTAGACTACGGAAAAATGTGTGCTTGAAGCCTTGAACTCACAAAAGATGGAGACTTGAGATTGAAGGGTCAGAAGGAAAGAGTTGGATGGAGGAGTGGAACTTCCGGACAAGGCGCCGAGGTAACTTGAAGTCTTGTCTTATTTTGTATTTTTACCTTAAGTTATCCGATTATCTGATTTAGGATTTCATACCATTGCAGAGACTATACTTGCTGAGAACTGGCAATCTTGTTCTAGTGGATGCTGGAAACTTCATAAAATGGCAGACTTTCAATTTTCCTACTGACATTATGCTGTGGGGGCAGAGACTAAGTTCGCAGACTCGATTGACTTCGTTACCAATAAACTCAACTCTGTTTTATTCATTTGAAATTCAAGACAACAAGATTGCATTGTACATAAATTTTGATAAGTGGAAGTATTCTTACTGGGAACTCAGGCCTCCCGGTGACCAAAACATCACACATTTGCAGCTGACATCAAATGGGCTGGTGATATTCAGTGGGAGACAAAAAAAATAAGACGCATTACATCGATCAGTCCCGAGCCACCACAATTTTTAGCATTGGGGGGCGGCACTGGTAATCTGGGACTCTATTATTACTCGAATGAAAAGGGAAAGTTTGAAACTTCATTTCAAGCAATTAACTCAACTTGTGATCTTCCTTTGGCCTGCGAACCTCACGGTATTTGCACTTCAGCCGGTTCGTGCTCACGCATCAATGTTCAAGAAAGTTTGGATGATTTGTGTGGCACGAGGGAAACGGAGATGATGGAGTTGGAAGGTGTGGCTAGTGTACTGAATGGTGGTGTTTACCAAGCTAATGTGACTAAAGAAGAATGTTCAAATTTGTGTTCGGATGATTGCACTTGTGCTGCAACACAATATGCAATAGCAGATGATGATTCGCATACGGGACAATGCTCCTTGTATAGGATGGCCATGGGGATCAAGAAAATAGAGGGCAGAAGGAGAGTTATCTATCTGGTGAAGGTGGGTGAAGTAACAAGAGATGGGCAAGGCAAGAAGTCTAGATTGAAGAAATGGATGGTAATATTGATAGTAGTGGTTGATGGATTCATTATTTTTGTTGTATTGGGAGGACTTGGATATTGTGTCCTTCGGAGGAGGCGGAATTAAGGCCTCCCGCCAAGCTACTAACTAGTATGCCGATCATCCTTTCGGGGTCGAATTTTAAGAATTGTCACGTTTTGATACTGGTTTGAGCTGTCTTCGGAAAATATTTGATATTTAGCTTTTCTTTCTATTATTTAAAATTATATTTTATGTTCATCTTGGGATGAATACGAGGAGCTGAGGAAGTCCTGGTTAAGTTCGCTTTCCCTGGAATGTTTCGTAGAAATAGTTTTAGAAAAATTTATGTATGTTGGTTTATTATTTGGCTGAGATAATGTTTACTTTACATTATGTAGTGGTGTGGGAATAGGGGCAATGGTGTAATATGAGTTTTTTTTTTTAAAATGGGGTGTGGGGTATTTTAAAAAGATTTTTATAGAAAATTTGTTGAATTAAAGTAAAACATAATGATACATTATTTTCGTGGAGTTGTTATAAAGATAGAATTAAAGTATTGATTAGTATCAGAAGATAATAAAAAAGGGAAAGCAAATCTTTCGAGAAGAATAAGATAATGTTTGATTTATTTTTTGTAAACTAAGAAAGGGTCTGAAAATTGAATCCAAATATGATATAAAGTCCATGACGTACAAAATGATTGACAGTAGAATATACAAACGTAGCACAATGATTGATTGACCTACAAAAAAAATTAAATATAGAGGAAGAAGACAACGGGGCAAAAATTGGCAAGACCTTGGTTTATCAAGAACTCGAAAGTTCCAATGTGGAGTAGATAAGATACCTTCTAACCCCGTGGTTGCCACTTTAATAGACCTCTGCTGCTGCTCTCTGCCTTGTTATCATCCGTCGAATCTGACCCGCTTCCAATAGATTCTTCAGAGCTATCCCCATGGTGGAGTTGTATCCTATCAGCATTCTTCGTGATCCATTCCGTAAATTCAGGAGATGATGCCCACTCTGCCATTGCCTGACGAGTAGATGCCTCTGTGAACTCCTTCCACTCTTCCTCCGAATATTTCTTTCTAGTGGGAGTCTTGTGGAAGGTTGAATAATATGTTGACGGACTTCTTACATTGCCGCCAGATGGTGATGGAACACCTAGGGGATATAAAATATAAAAAAAATTATTTTATCTATATTTTTCTAATTATTCCTAGGCCAAACAATATAGAGGAGAAAGAATTAAGTTAATTCAAAATAGCTTGGTATTGTCTCAAAAAAAGAAAAAACATGGTCCTTTAAAGGCACGTCTTAGCATAATTATGTTTAGCTCGCACAGGTTCAAAAAATTGTGACCATTGAAAAAAGTTTCAAGAAGTTCGTAAAGTAAATGACGGAGATTGATCAAGCCTTTCATGATAAAATATAGAGCTGAATCTTAATTACCCTGCCTCTCTTTCCAGCCACCTGAATTTTGGCCCCAAAAAAACCTCTACCTTAAATTATTCAAAGGCATTTTCCAGAAGTTGCACACTTCAACTATATCTGCAACTTAAAATTATGTTTTTCCTTGTCTACTAAAAGATTTATCCAAGACTAACCAGCGGATACATTAATACATTAATTTCACTTCTTCAGTAGCCTGCATATGTCTATCCACCATCTATATACTCATCTGCTCAAAACATACATGCAACACATACAGATACTAAAATCAATTTAGAAAGTGGAAAAGAGAGCAATAACCAGCAATAGATACCTTTCACTTTCAAAGGAGATCTCAACTGTGGAGACACACTCCTGGGACTTTCCCATATAGTTCCTCCAGAATGCTTAGCCCCAGGCCTACTTAAGAATTCAGTTCTCTTACGTTTCTTAATCAGCCTTCCACTTTTCCATCCCTTCAGACTCCCATTCCCAGAATATGTATGATTCCTGCATCAAAGGGTACAATCTGATATACTTTCACGTACTAAGAAAAATTAGTAGTATTAGTTGATCTAGGGAACCAAGATTCGGCGATTAAATTGCAACAGTCTACATATAATAGCAACTGAACACGCCAAAGTTCAGAATACTCCTCTTTTTTACCATCCATAAAACTCAATGTTTTAATCATCCTTTTATAATGGATTCACACATTATGTACACTGAAACACATTGGATATACATAATCACAAAAAGTTTCACCGCAAAAAATACATGCTTTTTCAAAAACTATTTGGTACTCACAAAATTTGCTCAACAGTATTGAGTTGACAGGAGAATATGGAAACAAAGCATCACTTTTTTCAATGAAAGGAGGAGTTAATCATGAAACATGCATAAAAAACTGAATAGTAAATTACAAGAAATAGCAAAAGCAAACCAAAAATAAAGAGAAATCATGTGATGCTTACCAGAGGTTGTCCCACTCCCACTTCATGGAAGTAAAAGACAAATATATCACCATAAAAGAAACAAGCAGTCCCATTGCCAAAGGGGTATCAAGAGTGCTCTGAAAGTTGAGTACAAAGAAAAGTTGAAAGATGATGTTATATAGTGATAATAACTCTAAAAAAGAGAGAACCTTTACATACATGTAAGAGACATCTAGCTAATTGTGAAAAAGAAATTCAAAAGAATAACTAATGATTTAAATGTGAAAATTTTCAAAATAATTAAATTAAATAATTGTAAAAGAAATGTAAGACGTCTCTAAAAAGTGTGAAGAAATATTGAATTATAGGACTTCGCAACATAAATAGTACAACCGGAAAATCACATATCAAATATAGACCTAGCACATGCAATCAGATGAAGCCAACTATGGATGATAAAAGACAAGTTTCCCATAAGAAAAATTCATTATTTAGTAACAAGAGAAGATGAATCTATAAGTACAAAATAAAAGGACCATATGATCAAGGTGTGCTCAGTAATGCATGCAGAAGGCCATACTTGCCCATAAGCAATCAAATGACAGAAAACAGAAAACAACCTGAAAGATAAAAGTCACTGCCATTACACGCAATGCCCATTTCACAAATTGGGCGACACCAACATCAACACTTCNTGACTTAAATAACATAATGAACATGACAAAATGTAAAACCAAAAAATGGTAAAATAGTAAGCTCACAAATGAAAGTCGTATATTAAATAGATTAATATAATATATTATTTAGTAATATTTATTTAGCATTATATATCGAAAATTGATTACATAANTAAGGAGATTTGTAATGTTGCTTATAATAAAAGAGCATATGCTTAATTCTGTAACTTAATTCTACAGCACATGCATTCTAAAATTTCNATATCTCTGTCAATACATAAGTAGTATAAAAATATCTTTATTCTAAATGAGAAACATATGTTTTATATGACCTTAATATTTATTAATAATTTAATTTTATTCAATCT